>NC_056717.1:4776782-4888691 GCF_018831695.1 Puntigrus tetrazona | reverse complement strand
GTGAAATGTGACCCGGACATATTTATTATTCACGTTTTTTAAAAAGAAGCTAAAGAACAGATTTGCTACAGCAAAGGGTGTGTGAATGTGTCTAACAAAGGAATAGTTCACAGTACTCATATACTGGCAGGTTAGTATTTCTACCATGAGCCCTGCGCCACTTTTCTTTTCTTTCACGCCTGTGCAACAGCTCTCCCAAACACCTCCGTCCTTCATTTTATTCCAACATGCACATCTCGACCTCTCCTTACTTAAAAACCCCACAAATCTTCATTCTTCATTTCCATCGGTTAAAAATCAGTGGCAAGCGTTCACCATTACGCGACGTATAATGCTGTCAAAAGAAAAATAATAACTAAGGTCAGGTTTACTAAGTCTTTCTGGATCCCTAATATCAGTAAATCAGCCCGTCCCGAATGATGAGAGCGAGGAGTTTAGTCTAATGGTTGGGATAAGAGTGCATCGTTGCAGACAATCAGACCAGAAGCCATCCGAGGGAGATAGGACTGAGAGCCTTCTTCTCAGTGCTCAGGACTGCTGTTTCTTATGGAAGGGGGCTTTGAGCGGCTCAGGAATAGCTCGGCGGAGTTTTCCTCTACGCTGCCCCGCTGTCTAGGCCTCGTGGCGGATCTGACGGCACCAGTGCAGCAAACACCTGCGTCGATGTAGTAGCGAGCGCGGGCGTCTCGAAAAACGGGCACTGGAACTCCCTATTCAGCTGCTTGCCCTCCTCCTACAGACACCTGAACGTAACGAAGACAAACCCAGTCTCAACCAACCGTTTGTGCGAGCCGTCTCAACCTTAGTTAATCATTAGAGATGTAAGAAAATGATACGTAAACTACACATACACACAGTATAACAATGTACGCAGTGTTTTTTGAAAGAAGTCCCACCATAGCAGCTGCATTTTGTCAGTAAAAACTGCCTTAATGTTCTGAAATATTGTGAACATGTTAAGTTTTGTATTTTTAAAATATATATATATATATATATATGTATATATATATATATATATATATATATATATATATATATATATATAAATAAACACACACACAATAACATGATACAATAACAAAATACATAAGATATCTAAAGATATAATACAAATGATAAATATGATGTATATAATAATGAAGAATTATAACATATAAATTTTCCTGTGATCAAAGCTGAATTTTCAGCATCATTACTCCTAAGATGTCTTATTTTCAATGTTGAAAACTTTATAAATGTATTTTGTAGCATTATAAATAGCGTTAAATGTCAATTTAATGTCAATCAAACTGTTTAATAAATGTATATACACAAAACACAAGCAAATATATTGTGTATTATATATATATATATATATATATATATATATATATATATATATATATATATGTGTGTGTGTGTGTGTGTGTGTGTGTGTGTGTGTATGTATTTATTATTATTTATAATTATGAAAATATATACAATTACAAAATATAATAATATAATTACACTATTTACAGCCTTTTGATGAACATAACCTACTAGAGAGAGAAGGCAGTAACTAACAGCATTATGGTAAGGTCATTTCTTACTTTAGCGTTAATACATTTGGAATCATTCATTAATCAACAACAAAAATACTTCCCAGCACTGAGTTAATATTAATTTCCACAACCATCGTGAACACTCTGGAACACCAATGATTCATTTCCTCATCTAAAGCATTTCCAAGTGTATTCACGTCAGGGTTGAAGCATGATGTAGGACCACGGTTCTTGAAAGATACTAGGTAAGTTAGTATAACCTTTTTCAAAAACATCTACATCCCAGTGCCATAATCTTGGTCTGTCTCTAAAGGGAAGTAAGATAGCTTTGAGCGTGAACAGGCTGGCACATCCTTCAAACTCTTGCACAGCCGATGATTACCCGAGCAAGAGGCCATCGAGAAGCCTGCAGCGGCTCTGTAGAAATTACAGCTCTCCATGACAGAGACAGAGAGAAACTGAAGATTGAGGAGCTCGTGCTATCTTGACTAAGCGTTTGCCCAAAGGCATGTGAAGACCAGGGAGAGTCTGTTCTTCTCGGACGGCACAATGCTCGACTGCGTTTGGCTCGCATCAGACAGAGCACATCACAGAGAGACATCAGCCCTACGGTGAAGCACAGAGGTGGCAGCACTGGGAGTTAGGGATTCGTCCCTGTGGCAAGGAATGGAGACATCATGAAGACAAAGGAGGAAAAGCGGTTGACGCTGAGAACAGAAAGAAGGCCTCCGGGGAAATGACATTCAAAAATGACTTCAATCAAACAGGTTAAAGTCCTCGTCAAAAACCAGATCGTGAGCCACCAAGACACACGGTCCCACCGCTAAAGAGCGCTGCAGTGTTTTTGTAGGATAAACACCAGAAAAAAACCTCGCATTTTAGCATTTTTGTTTCCATCATGCTGAATTCAATGGGCTTTTTGAATGTGAAGTGGCCCTATTACGGGTTTCTGAAAATGGTCTTGTGTAGAAGACATCCTGCAAGTTTTAAATCTGAAAGCGCACACCGTTTATAGTTATTGCCTCTCAAAAGACAGAGTCGGCTCTGAATCATTGCAATTAGTCATGTTTAAAAGCGCACACAAAGTCTGGAAAAAAATCATTGTTGATCGAAGTGTTTGGGAGTCGTTGAGCAAGTAAGGCAAAAATAAATGCACATTATGAGACAATGAAAGGGTCTTTTGACCCTGTATTCGTGTTAATCTGTTGTTGAGGACTTCCCCAACCAAAAAAAAATGACTCGTTCGTCACCCACAATAGTCTGTGGTTCCACACAAACTCAAGACATCTTCATGTTTTATTCCACAACATGACATACGTCAGTATGCTAGTCTTTTGTTAGCTTTTGCTAGTCTAGAAAAAGGTGGTAGCTAGCAAGTGTCTAAATGTGACTACAGACATTAAACATCACACCGAACAGTTACTTTCACAGTCTCAAAGCTTAGGTGTTTTCATTTACAGCCCATGTTAGGCTTTGGACTGTATTTAGGCTCAAAATCCAAACGGCCTTTAACATTTGTAGAGTCCACGAAGCTTATTTTTCTGCAATAAAGCCATTGAAAATCTGAGAGGAAATGTTGAAGGAATCAAGGGTTAGCCTACAAAAAATACATTAGCATACCGCTTTGTATCTCTGCTAAAATATCTCTCTATTTATAGCCATTGGTATATTGAGCCTTGTGCCGTGGTTCAATTATGTAACTCAGTACTGAGGGGTCTCACCTGTCTAAGGTGGGCCAGGTCAGACTTGTTCCCCACCAGTACGGCAGGGGGTGTCGACGGTGCGCCGCCATGCATGCGGTAGATCAGCTGCTTGAAGTAGCGGGCCTCCTGGAAGCTGCGGCGGTCCGTGATGGAAGTCTGAGATGATGAAGCCTTCAAGCCGCTCGCATGTACTGGTCCCGCATGGCTGTGAACTCCGCCTGGTTTCAAACACAGAGGTCCCTTTACAAACTCATCCTCGCATGCCCCATGCAAGATCACATGATTTAAAAGAGTCAAGAAACTGCGATAAAACCCGTCTCTGAGAGTGGCACAGTTTCGTCTTACGCACATCGCCTACATGTGATGCCCGATTTCTGCATTTTAATATGCGAGAACATAAACTTGTATGTTAAGCAGGTACATAAGCTGCTCTGAGAGTCACTTTGGCAGCTTTGCAGTGTTTCATCTGAGAGAAAACTACCGTCAAATCACGCACTGAAACTGAAAGACCATCGTAATGACTTAAAATGGATATAATTTTACTAGTGCTGTCAAATGATTAATCGTAATTAACTGCATCAAAATAAAGGTTTTAGTTTACACACACACATATACATATATATATATATATGCATAATAAATAAATATATATATATTTATTTATTATGCATATATAAATACTCACACATACAGTATATATTTTTACACTCATATTCTTATATGTAATATTAATATTCAATTATATAATATATTTTATTAATATTTGATATCATTAACATAACATATTTTTCTTAAATATATACATGTATGTGTTTGCATCTATATACACATAATAAATATACACAATATAAACACATACTTTACGTAAACAGTAACTTTTATTATGAATGCAATGAATCACGATTATTTGACAAAAATGTTATTAAGCAATTTTACCAGCAGTCAATCACTTGTTCAAAGACAATTTCATATTAGTCTTGTGGCTTTTCTGACTGCATTCCTGTAAACAACACTTTTGTTTGCTTTAAAAAACAAACAAACAAGAGATTAGTTTATTCCGGTCAAAACATGTCGTAATCAACATTATACCACAAACGTATTGTGAAACATTCCCTGAACGCTTCAACAACGTTCCCAAATGAACCCTAGACACTACATTTATTGAACTGTAGGCGATTTTCAATAAACCCCGTGATAAGCTGACTAATGCATTTTATAACATCGCTGAGTGATCCAATGACGTAAAAAGATGCTGATTCAGAGGGAGAAACATTGTCCCTCGATCTGTGTGTTTGCGTCTCGTGTAGCGACAACCACAAAGACAGAGACAGAAAAAGAGAAGTGAGACACATTTGAGAATGACCTTCTTATAGTCTCCGAAACAAAGTGTTAAGTTGAGTAAGCGCAGTCTACCGCCAGAGAGGTTTGGCACTGTTTATTGTTTTGGTTTCCATGCGTCCATCTTTATCACCCGCCCTCCTGCCTACCTGTCCTGCCGTGTCCAAGATGTCCAGGTTTGCCGGCTCGTCGTCTATGCGGATCTGTGTTTTATAGGCATCCTCTGAAAACAGACAAACACGTGCATGAACAGTCGGCATTATTCACAACGCTCCAGTGAAAAGTCCGTCCCCTGAGCTGTTTAGGACTCTTTTACTTGTAAACAGTGCCCGATCTGTTTCAGGAGAGATGAGCAAGTAATATAGATATTTTAGCTGGAAGCAACCGTTAAAACACCTTAATGATTTTGCTATGTTTAATCAGACTCTCATTCTGGATGGCACCCATTCACTGCAGAGCATCCATTGATGAGTAAGTGATGTAACGCTACATTTCTCCAAATCTGTTCTGATGATGAAACAAACTCATCTACGTCTTGGAAGAGTGATTTCAGCCAAAGTACATTTTTAAATGACTTAGTCTAAACATAGATAGGGAAAATATAAGACTAAGGGACACTTTTTTTTAAACTCCAGAAATTCTTTGGTCACCTGTCCTCGCTGCATCACAAAAAAACGTAATGAAAATTAGGCTCTGAAATGTAAAAAGACTTGATCGATGAGGCAAGAGGACATGTTAATATTTCCTTACCAATGGTGGGGTCGTGATCCTCTGGAAATCTGTGACTTATAAACTGCATGATGATGGCTGCGAGACAAAGATAACAAGACAAGCAGAGTTCTTACATAATTGCGGTGCCGTGAAATTCAATGAGAAGAGTGTAAACGTCTCCCTCACGCATACGGCAAACACACCCTGCTGTCGGGCGTGTATTTGCTCTGCATGCAGTCTCTGCACTGTTCCCATGGAGATGGCGATATAAAGACAGAATATCAGTCACCCTAAAGAACCTTCTGCAGTGCACTCGAACAATGAGATCCTCACCAGGTGACCTCCGCTCATCTCCTAGGCAACAGACTCCTGGAGGAAGGAAGTTGCTAGGCACCTGCGCCGCCTTAATGCAATGACCAGACTAAAGCACCCGAGCCAACACACACTTTTATTGTCTGGCGGCTGTGACTGTGCACGTCTGACTCACGAAACCGCCCCGCTGTCTGACCGCGCGTAAAAGAAACCCCTCGAATCTGGCACAAGGGTCAATCGCATACAATTACGTCCTGCAAAATCAAAGAAAGAAATAGAAAAGTCTATTTAAGGAGGCAGTAGTGGCGATATAGTGGCGCTTTCGTCGCCTTCCAGATCTGGCCAAACCACGAAAAGAAGATTGGGCGTTGGTAAACAAAACAGCTGATGGTAGCCATTGGCTTCCAGAATTTTATTTGTTTTGTTTTATTTATTATTTTATTGGTTGCCAACCCATTTATATGGGTTACCAACATATTTCTAAATAATACATTTTTGTTCAACAGAAGGTTTAAACCAAAAACCTTGAGGGTGAGTAAATGATGACAGATTCTTTATTTTTGGTTGAACTATCCATTTAAAGACTTTTTGCCCGTGTCATTATTTTTTCAATTGTTTTCAAATTAAGCATATTTGAGCCATCACAAAGTAATGGGCATATTTATTCCCATCATCAAAGGCCAACTTTAGCCCACCTTCTTGTTTTGGGGCCAGTAGGCGAAGAAACATTTATGCTTTTAAGAGCCTCTAAAAAAATAAATAAATAAAAAAAAACACACATGAAAAAATTCAATATATAATGGATAATTGACACTGAGGTTCAAACTAAATTTCTAATTTCAAAAAAGTTAATTTTCTTAAATGTTAATGTTCCTAAACATAGTTTTAGGCTTCACTGCCTTTGTGAAAAAACAATTTCTTAGAGAAGAAAGTGTGTCTTGCTCACTGGAGGATTTAAACATCATGAAGTGCCTTTCTCACAGCTCCTGATTACGTTTGGAAAAATTCTGAGAACTGAATGAGAGCTAAAAGATAAATACGATTTGTTTATAGTTACTCGATCAATCAAAATAATAATTTGTTGCAGTCCTGCCGACTGACATCTACATTTCTTTAAGTTGCAAGAAAAGGAAAATTGACATCAATTTGGCAAATGCATGTTATACCATCAATAAGAGATTAATTCAAGTCTGGGGTTAAAACCCTGTAGCGAACAATGATGACAGTGTTCTGTTGAAATGACGGACGCCGGCTTGGGAATGGGAAGGAATGAAAACAAGTAAGCAGCGTCAACAGTGGAGAGAGGAGAGAAAGAGCTACGTTACTCACCACTTTGCCCACGCCTCCCCTCTCCCAACATCACCAACTTGTACTCATGCGGAGTGACCCCAGTGCTCGCGAGGACTCCATCCAGAAAACTGAAACAAGTCAAGCCAAGACCTTTGAACATTCAAGCTGAAAGACTGACTGACAGACAGGTAGGGGATGGATGGATGGACAGGTAGGTAGGTAGATAGATAGATACATGCAGAGAGACAGACAGATAGATAGATAGATAGATAGATAGATAGATAGATAGATAGATAGATAGATAGACAGACAGTTAGATAGATAGATAGATAGATAGATAGATAGATAGATAGATAGACATACAGACAGACAGATAGATAGATAGACAGACAGATAGATAGATAGACATGCAGAGAGACAGACAGATAGATAGACAGACAGACAGACAGACAGACAGACAGACAGATAGATAGATAGATATACAGACAGACAGACAGACAGACATGCAGAGAGACAGATAGACAGATAGACAGTTAGATAGATAGATAGATAGATAGATAGATAGATAGATAGATAGATAGATAGATAGATAGATAGATAGATAGATAGATAGATAGATAGACAGATAGATAGATAGATAGATAGATAGATAGATAGATAGATAGATAGATAGATAGACAGATAGATAGACAGATAGATCGATAGATAGACAGACAGATAGATAGATAGATAGATAGATATCCAGAGAGACAGACAGATAGATAGATAGATAGATAGATAGATAGATAGATAGATAGATAGACAGACAGACAGACAGACAGATAGATAGATAGATAGATAGATAGATAGATAGATAGATAGATAGATAGATAGATAGATAGATCTCTGAGTGGTAGAAAGGCAGTATTAGGTGGTTGTTAGACAGCTGTTAATATAGTTTGCTGGTTCTAGTAGGAGTTGCACTCTTTGTCAAAGCCATCATAATAAACAATGAACCCTGAGCGTTTGATTCCACAGCTGCACCGCTGCAAGAATGCAGGCCTGTAGCGGAACAGGGCAGAATGTGACTGACTGCACCCAGAAAAACAGCTCTTGTCGAGGCTGTGTTTGACACCAGAGCTTCAGTTTGATGGAGAAGAGGAAGTGAGTCATTCTGTCGAGCTATTCATGTGACAAAGCGATGCGTCCACGGGGTGGGTGTTACATTAACCACGGTCGATAATAGATTATCCGCCAGCGTACCCCTGCCTGATGTATTTTCCATCGTCATTGACCACGATGCTGCATTAGTAACTTCACAGCAGCCCTTCTGCGTGAGATTCACTGGAAATAGTATTAGACAATGAAAGAGCACTGCTGAGTGCGGAGCAGCTCTATTTATTAATGTGTGTGTGTGTGTGTGTGCAGCTCCCCTCCACCTCATTCTATACCCTGCATATGCACATTATTTCAACAGACAATTATTCTGTTTTTGCGATTTCGACTTCATAATTGATTGTCATCTTATGCAGGATGCCCGTGAAATGTTATTCTCAAAAATGTTATTCTCCAAAAAATGTTATTCTCTCACTCAGCAATTTATTATAAAAAATTAATAACAAATGGCTTAAATGAATCAAACAGATGATTCTTAAATGATTACCAAAGCCAAGAGAAATATCAATTAAGGCCTGCACACTTTCTGTTGATCCTCACGCTCATACATTTCCAAAAATAAGAGCTGTATTTAGACACGTCGCAAAACGTGGATGCAAAAAGGTTTCAACAATGAAACAAACTATTTAGTTTGACTCTCACTATCAAGTTTTCCTGAAGGTTAAGCCTGTCCCTTTAATAAGCATTTCAAAGTACGGTAAAATTCACTTGGGTTCGCTTTCAAACCGTGTCTAAAGCTTTTGTACCTTTTGTACCATTTATAGATTATTAGTATAATTTGATGACAGTGGTGGCTCACACTTTGTCAGGACTCCACTCTTTCACTGCAGGCTTCTTAACGATATTAACTCTAGTAACTGTGGTATGTCATGGAAACTATGGTTACTATGGTACATGTTCAAAAGTGCATTCTTTTAATATTAAGGCCTTGAGTCACTAAGTGGCAACTGCACCTCGTAACCAGTGTGCTAAAAAAAAAAAAAAGTCTAAAAAAAGAACACTTGCACGACCTCAAGAAAAGCTCTTCAAAACCGCTTAGATATGCATTATTATTAAGTTTGAAACGAACAGACCGACTGAACTAGATTAACTGCAATATATTAATAGAGCGAACGCGTCGACGACCTGCACGGAGTTTACCTCGTCAAAAAAACATGTATGTGTACGGCCGACTTTATTCGTTTTATTCACAAAGTGCGTCTCGTAAACTTTTAGGGACCAGCAAAAAAACCCACGCGAAAGTTTTAACGCTCTTTTAAAGTCGCTGGAGAACCGCTCGGGTTCAGCGATGGGAATGACTAGGCTTGTTTGTGAAGCGAGCGAGTTGCAATGAAACAAACACTCGAATCGTTAAAATAAAATAAACTAGTGGGGGGGGGGAGTTTGCCGCCGCGGTTGAAATGCTTTAAAAAAGTGTGATTCTGTACTTGATAAAACTAGGGTTAGAAGCCGACTGAGTCGCTCGGTGGCTTACCTGTGTCACAGGATCTCCGTCTCCATTGGGACTTTTGTATCGATGCAAATGATGTTTAAATATTTGATGTTAGAAAATTCCTGCCATACAATTCTCACTGTAAACATACAAAGCCATAGAGAGCTGCGCGCAGACGGGTCCTAAAGCCCGCTGAGTTACGTCAGGCAGTCGACAAAGGGGCTATATTACCATGGCAACGCAGGTTCGTTCGAAACGGCACAAAATAACGATGAGAAAATGCGTTTGATAATGCTAATAAATACAGTGATATACTATTATATACAGTATATACGGCATTACAGTAATTATCGCTGTAAAAGTCTAATGAAAGAGTACGTGTAAAGAAAGCAAGAAAGACAAAATAATACATATGCAGATAAATATAATATAGAATATTGTATATACTGTCCATATTAAGAAGCTTTATGAATCTTTAGTAGTTATGTATAATTCTTGCGACTCTGGAGCCCCCTACAGTACACTGAGTGGAATTCACCGTCGTAAAACGCGTGCATTTGTTGCTGCCGTAAAGCAAGCCAACTCACTTAGCGGGATTTTCGCAGAATTTGCGCAGAAAAAGGGACCTCACAAAAGTGATTATTTTTTTACACTTTTAAGGCAGCATGTAGGTTTAACGATTTACTCCGAAACTGAGCTTTGGCGATAATGCCATTATTACAACAGTACTACTTGTGCTGCGGTAATAAATCTTGGTCAAAAAACTACATTTACGCACACTCCAAACCAAAACTTTCTGATTTTATTTATATTTTTGAAATTGAACACAGGATTGCGGGATATCGAAGGCAGCGAGTCATACACTTGTGCTGCATTCAGGAAACAATCAGATGCAGGCATCTCAGAAGACAGGACATACATCTAGCTAAATTTGAATGGGAGCATGGGAAAGAAACATTTTGTTAGTGCAGTTTTCTTGCAATTTACCCACAGCGGCCACAATGTTCAGAACTTGTCTTACCAACTAGCAAGGGGCGAACAGTGTTACCTTTGGGATTCACATCTTTATGCATCTGATTAAATATGACCTAGATGGCTAACTTATGAGACTAGTTTGAACAGCTTGTAGAACCAGCCCCAATCCCGCCATGCAAGCTAATCCTATTTTTGGATCTGTCACATTATGTTGAAAAATTACATAAAATCGAAGGGTGGACGGTGACAGCTCAGTTTTTAACTTGACTTTAATTCACCTTGAGCAGAGAAAGAGGGGAAGGTCTGATCTAGTGTATCAGTTTTTATTTTATTTGCACGTCCATTGTGTTAACAACTTCAACATACAGTACAGGTCAGCATTAGTGTAACATACTGTATTTAGCATAAACTCACAGCAGTATGCAGATAACTTGCCCTCAAAAAGCATTACAGTTCACACTTTATGTTAGATGTCCCTGAAGATCGTGTAGTGAAATGCGCGGTGTTAAGCCGGGTATGTAAAGTACATGTTATTCGCAGTACTTACGTTATACAAAGACAACTTGCTTGTACTTACAAATATTGAAAAGGCCAGGTAACAACACGACTCACACTACAGTGGTGGTCAACTAACACCGTTCATCATCTAGGTACAGTGGTTTAAGGGACACCTAAAATAAAGCCCAATCACTAACTTCATTCCACCTTAACCATATCCATATGGACTAATATATTTATTACAGTAATTTTTCTTCTCAGCTCATTTTCGTCTTTGTTCCGCTTTCGATGTTTCTGTACAACACACAACAGCAAAAAACCGAGGATCGTTAGGGACCAGTGGCAGAGAGAGAGAGAAAACAAAAGGGGGCAGATAGCACTCCAAAGAGGAGGTTTACACAGAAAGAAACCATTTCCATTCCAGGTAAAACAGTTAGATACAAGAAGAGCAGAAAGTGCTGCTGCCCACCAGTGCATTGGAACAAACACTCATTTACAATTGGTTATATTCATCTTTTATGTCTATACTTATTGATATAAAACAAGCTTTTATGCCCGAAAGATCAAAAAAGTTCCAAGTAACACAAGGAGCCGAGGGTTAAAGTAAAGAAAAACACGCATGTATCATTTCACGTAGGTTGCATTGTGGTTTTTGAGTTGCTGTTTTTACAAAAGTGGGTTTTGCTGTCATATAAACCACTAAAAACTGTAATATATACACCAGTTTTAAAGCAGAAATTTGAATAGTCGTTGCATGCAGGGTTAAAAACATTATAGAGGGCGGAAGAGTTCACTTTTCCGTCGAAAATGTAGAAAGTGAAACTGCCAGACGATGGGTTTCTTAATTTTATTCAAAATGTAACTGGAATGTGATTCGGTTTTTTCCAAACAAACAACGGTTAATATCATTATGTGGCCCGAATGGAATAGACCCCATATTTTTCTCGCCCCAAGCCGTCCTATGTGTGTGTGACTTTCTTTTTAGACGAACACAGTCAGAGTTTTTTTAAAATGCATCCTGGCTCCTCCAAGCCTGACGGTGCTGGTGGATAGTGGTCATTATTTTGAAGCTCAGTAAACCGGATATAACCGCAAAGCGCTGCGACGTAAAACACCTACACCCCTCCGGGGGTTATCACATGTCCTTTGAAGCAGATCGACTGGTTTTTGTAACAAAAAAATTCTCGTTTTTTTAAATTATAACGTAAATAACTGAGTGCAAATTTCCGTCTGACGTATGATGTGTGGCGTAAGTTGCGTCATCCGTTGAGTCACAGATCAGCCATCAGCCGCTGAAAATAAACATGAGTCAGTTATTTACGTTATAATTTTTGTTACAAAAACCTTCATCTGCTTCAGAGGACATAAGATAACTTCGAAGGCGTATAGGTTAGTTACTTAGCAGTGCTTGCGGATATATCCGATTTACTGAGCTTCAAAATAACTCTGACTGTGTTCGCCAGTCACATGCACATAGGATGGCTTTGGGGTGAGTAAAAATACAAGGGCAATTTAAATTTTAGGGTGAACTGTTCCTTTAATGACTCAAAAGGAGCTTGACTGCAGATATCACAAAGAGAACACTGGGGCTTAATTTACTGCTATATTAATTTCACATGGTAAATATGAAATATCTCTAATGAGCAGTCGATATCTTTTTTCTCCTCTCACCCTCCCACATTCTGCCTTATTAACTAAATACGCGCTCATTCGCTCTGGGAATAGAGCATGTAATCTGCCTCGGGGGCTGTGGGCACCGAATTACATCATTGGGAACACATCCACACGCACATTGCATGCCTTCAAACATGGACTCAGAGGCCTGTCTGAAGCTGCACTGCGAGCTGCTTCATCATGGTCCCCAACACGCCACAAGACATCGGTCCGTCTACTTTGGTTAGTTTTCCACAGCTGCCGCTGCTGACTAATGGTTACTTGGCTCATGCCAAAATCCTATTTTGATATGGTCAGTTATTAGTCCTATCATAGTTATTAGGGTTTTGATATACATATATATATATAGTTTTCTTTTGAACACAAATCATAAAAATAAATACAGTGCTCTACGAAAGTGCAAAAATTGGTCTGAATCTGCATATATCTCAGCTATAATTCATAGAATAGAGAATAGACAGGCTTAAAAAGCCAAACTTATTGAAATAATACGCTGGGGTGGCTAATTTTTGTTCTGTTATTTCCATGACACTTTTGATATTTTTGGCAATGTTCAATTAAACTGTGAAAAAACCGACTAAAGAGTACCAGTGTTACGACCTATGATACATTATGTACATCGTGACCAAAGGTGTTAAAGAATTAGTTGCACGGCCTAAAGAATTAAGCGTGGCCTTTAAAAACACGTTCGATGTCAGTAGAAACTGTGACGTTAGGTACAGTACATGTGAAATGACAATACGCTGATATGCTAATATCTCTGTCACATTTGGCTTTTACTGTTTTTAAATCGGTGTTTCCCTCCAGCGTTTCTAACCAGAACCATCCCTGATCTCTATGCTATGGTATAGCACAGCAACCGAGTTAAAACTTCCTTTGCAGTACAATGGTAATGTGCATAGATATGCCTAAAGAAAGAACAAAAAAAATGAAATCAATGAATGGTAGATATGTTGAGATACGTCGACAACACAAAGGTAATAGAAGTGCTTTGTCCAAGTCATCAAGACGGAGAAATCAACAATAATGTATAAGTACAGCTACAAATAAATAAAGTAGCTACAGCATAAAACAGGGAAAGTGTAGACTGGCTTTACTGAATTGAACATGAATCAAATTTTCAATCCTGAGCTGACGGTCTCTGATTTTCATTTGGTGGTTGGCTGAAAACTGCCTTGACATCAGGTTTAGTTTGGAGTTTTATGTTCTCCAGCGAATCTTCATCTTTGTTAAAAGATTAAAAGCATTACTTTTTTAGCTGGATATGAATAACAGCCGTATTTCAACCTTGTCTTCTGTGGTAAATATTAGCATGTTAGCAAAAAATGCTCATGATGGTGTCCTGTTATCAAACACTCGCCCCGTTATTTCCTTAAAAAGTTAACTTTAAAACTCCCTTTTTCAAACAATCCTCCTTCATCCTCGAATTAAAAGTGTCTCACTAGCTCTAGCATGCGGCTAATTGAAAGTAGTGTATGTATATGGTGAATATGCCAGTATACTGGTAAAAGGTTCTGAGGATACTGTGGTTTAACTCTCATACAGGTATACTTCTCTTATAATTGATTTATTATTATCTAATCAGAGCCAAAAACCACACTGACGGTGTTATTTTTGCTTTTTTCCTCTGTATTTTTTTGCTATGACGTATGAGTCTTTTTTGCTACGAGTTCATTAGAGAACTTTCTTTTTCTGGTCTTGAGTCCTGACACACGTACTTATCCTCTCGTACACCTATCTGTACAGGGAAAAGGAGAAATTGTTAAATGGGCTTCTTTCTATAGCAGGGCTGACAGGAAGGAAGTGGTATAATACATTTCGCTTTTTCCCTCGCATTAGGCAGACACTAGTACTCTATAAGGTTATGCCACTTGGCGATCTGCCGCCTTGGGTTGTCACAGACTTCCCTCCAGTGAGTCACCCCTGATGGGATAGGGCTCTGACCACCCAGAACCAGGCGACCCACGACCTCATTCTTCGTGGTGCGGTCGAAATCAATGACCAGAAACTCCACAGAGATGTCCGGCATTAGCTCAGCGGGAACATCATAGATAAACGACTCATTGAAAACGGGATTGAGTGTGCATTTCTTCACATGCGTCTTCTTCTTGGCTATGCGCTTGCGGCCGTAGAAGACGTTCACTTTAACATAAGGGTCTGTGGGTGGAGAAGGGAAATAAAGACCATTTTTGGCATCATAAATGGGATCGTTTGAATATCTATATATCTGTATGTGTGGTGTGTACTTACTGCCTGACAGGCCAGTGATGTCCATGGTTGGCAGGTGTTTGGCCTTAAGGACTACCACATTAAGCCTGTGAGTAACAGGCTGGTAGGATAGAGAGACCAGCAACTCCCACGACTTTCACACTGCGGAGAAACAGAACAGACATATGACACAAATGTTTATAGGCATAGTCTGTCAGGTGAATAAATAAGGATATGAAGTTGAGCCATCCTCTAAGTGAACACAGCGCTGATAGAAAAGGATTGTCCCAATGGCTCATGACACTCAGCCTCAAGGAGATGATATTTTTTGAGCAATGTCGGTTGGGCAGTTTCCCATTGAGAATGGGCAACAAATTTGGACACTGCTCAAAACATTTTCTTTGTATATCATCAGCTTCAGAGAGAGTAAGTAAGGTAAGCCTGGCACAAATATTCATGCTTCATAAAGCAGTACCATCAAGGGAAACAATACCCATCACCTAGTGCTGTAGTCAAGACCGGTTAGAGACCTGAGTAAACTGAGACAAGGCCCAAGAGGTTTTTTCTTGCACAGTTGTATCATGCGTAGCCTTCGATATATAGTCCATTTAATACAGTGGGTCGTGAGGTGCAGGAGGGCATACGCCAAGCAAAATGCTGTTTTACCATGTAAAAACACTAAAATTGGAGTGCCATAAAGGGTCAAATGGCATCATATTACCTCATCTTTTGCAGTCAAATGGACTGCATCCACACAAGCAGCGTGCATATGATAGGATGCTGCTAAATTTAAATACTGACTGACTGTAGATTGAGATCAATTTAAGAAACCTTTGTTGATACAGAAACATACCCTTTGCCATTTATTGTCTGTCATGTTCAAAATATAAGGTAGAATGTAATTTTCCCTGAATATCCGAATGCCACTACCGAGTACTGCCATCACATTTGTCCAAGTGTTTGTAGTGCCCAGGGCCATCCTAGCCAACTCTGTGACAGAGTACTGAAGGATCTAATCATGCCTGACTAAAAGTAGTCTGCCTTGTTTTCGGAAATAATCTCTAGAGTGTCCTTTGGCCAAGAACAGAGGTGTCCAGTCCTGCTCCTGGAGAGACAACGTCCTGCAGAGTTTACCTCCAACCCCAATTAAACACACCTGAAACAAGGTAATCAAGGTTTACTAGACACGTCCTGGCAGGTATGCTGTAGCTCAACTCTCCAGGCCCTCCAGGAACAGGACTGGACACCCCTGGCCAAGAGAAGCAAAAGAAAAACCGCAAGGTGCACTGCTTGTGTCCAGTCTTTGGAAATATCGGCAGATATCTATTCAACACTACAGGAACATTGAC
Organism: Puntigrus tetrazona; assembly: GCF_018831695.1. Lineage (NCBI taxonomy): Eukaryota > Metazoa > Chordata > Actinopteri > Cypriniformes > Cyprinidae > Puntigrus > Puntigrus tetrazona. The sequence goes on along the minus strand of NC_056717.1, from coordinate 4,872,523 downwards.
AGTACAGTGCCTTTCCTTTCATTAGCGTCCTTGTCCCATATGATGTAGCTTAGTCTACCCGGATGAAGTTATTGTCCACTTTGTGTGCTGGAAGGAACACCTACTTCATCTCCTGGACAGTAAAATGGACCATAGAGGAGGAGAGAGCATTCACTCCATTTGCTCGCACAGGACATTAAATTGCCACTTATTGTCCAGATAGACAGGTTTGAAGGAGAGCTGCAATGGTGAGCCATCTGTGCACCTGTCAGTTCTCCCTAGAAAATGGTGATCATATGGTCATGAGGGTAATCTGGGTGGAATAATCAAAGGCACCTGTCTATTGTCAGAAGAGAAGAGGACAAAAGGAGCGTTGGCATCTCTGTAAGACATGGTTTAACTCCCACAGGGCATTTATTTATAATCCTGTCTCTGAATTCAGCCTTGCATTCTGACACTTATGAGCCAAACCAATCTCACAGCAATTCGTACATATTATTATACTAGGTGACAAAATCGTACACACCTCACTCGTAAGAATTTGTGGGTTTTTAGCTTAAGATGTAAATGAAGACATTTAAAAATACCCCCTTTTTTTAAACAGGACATGAACTTAATTCAAGGTGTTTTTAAACTTTTATAGTCTCATGCGGTTTGATTAAAAGTAAATATGTTGTTATACAGTAAAAATATCTAAACATTCCTAAATACAGACTAAAAAACAAAATGATGCAGATTTATGCAGATCTTTTGTGACTGCTAACATTGCTGGCTTCCTAATATACTTTGTTATTCCCCAGTCACTTTATAAAAGTATCAGATTAATACATGTAAAAATAAAACATTTCTACGCCTTCTTCCACACCGCATGAAAAGACTGTGCTTCTTATTTTTTCCTCTTGCCATCTCTGTTGTTTTTCTCTTCTTTGAGAGTTAAGATTCCAGTCCAGTTCCTGGTTATCACCATGGCAACTTGCATCAGGAGGCATCCTGAAGCTAAACATGGACTTAAAACAGCCTACATCTTAATGCGTAATGTCTGTAAGTGTTTGTGATTTTCTTTTCAGCTGCACAATGAAGCACAGTCTCTGTAGTAACTCCCATAAGCCTGTTGATTCGTGTATTTTGACCATAGATAATAGGTTAATAAAATACTAAGCAACACTTCAGTTTAGAGAATGATTTTCCCTTAACCAGTTGCTTATTAAAAAGCATAGTACTAGCATATTGGCTGTTTATTAGTAGTATTTTATAAAGCGCATATTAATGCCTTATTCTGCATAACCACAATTTGAATCCCTTAATCCTACCCTTTACCTAAACAACTACTTAATAATCAGCATATTAGGAGTTTATTGAGACAAAAGTCATAGTCAATAGATAGTTAGAGCTGGGTAGATTGCTTACAAATTGTAGTCCATTACTAATTACAGGTTACACAATGAAAACTAGTTAGTAATGTAATCGTACGTTATGAATTCTGAATGCTTTCTTAGATTACTTTCGGAATACTTTTTTATCAAACGTGTTACCATCACTGTCACATAATGACAAATGTTCAATATATGTGCATCTCTATTTAGATTTATAAAGACGCACGTGTTAATGTCCCACCTTGTTTCACTTGTATGTCATATTTGCATATCCATGCAAAGCATTCAAATGACTAGATGTAATATGTAAATATTCGTCTCCATAATGCATGTGATTTGAGCAGTTTGAGGATCTGTTGTACATCTCTCAAGATGCGTGAGGGATTATGCCTTAGGTACTACCTATTCAAAAGTAGAAAAATGCACATGAACGCTAGAAACCTATACCAATGCGAACGCGATCATCCTGCTTCCACCTTAGCTAAACCTCATTAACAAAAAAACTCTTATTCCACGTACATCTGTCTCCTCTTCATTTTCAGGAAGAGCTATGAGCAATCGTAACTAGTATGGCGCTGCCGCAGTATGTCACTCAGTCTTCATAATCACCCATCTCTCTCTCTCTCTCTCTCTCTCTCTACCAGTCTCTCGCCACACGGACTGCACCCCATCTGTTCACTGAGCTTTTTTTCCTTCCTTCTCGTCCATAATCCTCTCTCTCTCTCTCTCTCTCTCTCTCGCTCTCCCTCTCTCTCTTGGCTGAATCGATTGTCCACCACTCCCAGCCAACACCCTAATGCTCCTGTCTTGTGGAGTCATAAGCACTGATTCAATTTCAGACAGAAGAGTCTAAAGCAGACAGGAAGTTCTCTGATTTGAACAAGCTTACTCTGCACGTTTTGTATACTGATTTGCAAAGCCGTACACAAGCGGGAAAACAAGCTCAAATGCTTTTTTGCCTTTGAGCATTAAAGATTTCCTGCCGCCACAGAGAATGAGATTACGAACATCGCTCATAATGCTATTGTTCCTGTTCTGATGGAAATACAGCAGCGTATTAGGCTACGATTACTCGTTATGCAACAACTTTCAGTGTTCAGCTTGTGTTGGAGAGCAAATGGATGCAAAGCCTTCTCTGTCCGTTTCAATGGGTGTTTACTGAGGCCTCTTTTATATCTGCTATTTTTGCGCTATCTTGCGTGATAGGATCCCAAGTAAACAATCCATTGCATTAAATGCAGGTGCAAAAAAGGTCTGTAACGTAGTTTGATGACAAACGCTCAAGCGTAAACCGTTTTCAACAGTGATAATAATAAGAAATGTTTCATTCAGCATATTAAACGGATTCAAGAGAATATATTGTAATTTCAATTAATAGTTAATAATAATAATTAGTGCTTTCAGATGATCACTTCGAACTAAAAGTTTTTGTTTGCATAATGTGTGTACTGTGTAATTTACTATGTATACAGAAAACACACATATACAGTATTTTTGAAAGTATTTGCATGTTTTTTACATGTATATATTTATATTCATGTAATTGATATTAGATTTTATATTATATGCAAATTTATTTAACATCTTTTTACTGAAATGCATGCATGTGTGTGCATTTATGTGATTAATCGTTTGACAGCACTAATAATAGTGTAATAATATTTCACTAAATCACTGGTTTAGACGTCTTTCAAACCTGAATGAACTGTATTGCTGTTACAAAACCAATATACAGTATAGTATAGTTACAAAACCAGACCTTCCTTTCAAAACGCAATCGCAAGGGGCTAAAGGAGTCCCATCGGTAACGTTCATCAATATCAGGTGTAAACAGGCGTTAGAGACCTCGGAAGCAAAGTATCAATCATTTTCAAAAACTGAATAACTGAAGGGATGTTAATCGTTTGTTTTGTGGGTTTCGTTGCTAATGATGTGAGAGTAAGCGCTCGTTTCCAGATGGTTGTACTGATAGATGTGCCCCCTGCAGTCACTGGCCTTTATGGCTACACTCTCTGTCTGCTATAATGCTGCTTTAATGGCTCGTGGATCAATAGACGCTCTCACCGCCCATAAAGCCCTGCCCATACACACGGATACATGTGGAACATACAGCTATAGTTCGAAACACGAATATGATTGATGTTTGTCCATTCAAAACGCACTTTGATGTGATTTGATGTCTGAAAACATTACATTGTTGCATAAAAACCTATTTGTAGTCTCAGAGTTACACAGACGGCTGCAAAGGTCTTAAAAATCACGAGTCGAAAGCTCATGTATCATCTTAAATGCCAAAAAAGTCAAAATGTCAACACAATAAAATCAGCTCCACTTTGAGTTGGTCTCGGGAAAAACTGTGGGATAATAGCTTCACTGAACTGGAGCTGCTGCTCAGAAACTGCTTGTATCAATCACAGGAACACTTAACCCGGGGCAGGGAGCTCAGAATCTTTTCTTTTACCTCGTTTCCTCGATCGGATCTGTGCCTAGAGAAGCCGCTCGCCCACAACGGCCGCCGCTAACCGTAAAACATCTCGGGAGATCCATAAAGGTTTGAGGGGCATCTCATGGGAATGATTAAGTTTAACGATTGCTGTGTCGCATAACAGTGGAGAAATACGATGCGGCTCGCAGGCCCAGCCGCACCCAATACGGACGTTTTCACATTTAATAATTGTGTAAAGATTGCTGTGATGCACAAAATTCGATTTCCAAATATTGTCTCTCAGCCAAATACTGTTCTATCAAACATTTGTTCCGCTTTCAGATGATGTATACATCTCAATCTGAAAAAGTTGTTGAAAAAACAAGCATATGCTGGTTAGGTAGGTTTTGAAGCATGAATACTGGTTTGAGCTGGTTTCTCATCCTCATCACACTCATCCCAAACAACTAGTTTCTGCTCAGGACCAGCTGAAACCAATTCAAACCAGCTTCAATGCTTCAAAACCTACCTAACCAGCATATGCTGGTTTAATCAACAGGGTTACATACAGGTCAGTGTTAAATACTACATTTCCCATTTGTCCCAGAAGTTGAATCACCCAAGACTTCCCCCTAGACTCACTCACCTGCGTGTTCCTCTTGCTGATTTGCTGGGTGATGTGCGCCCGTCCCGTGCTGGGATCCACGCCCACCAGCGGCACCACCGCCTCGCCGATGACATCATCCCGCGCGAAGCGGTCGAAGCTGAGCACCAGAAAGTGCAGCGTGAGCTCGGGCAGCGAGCTGTACGGGACGCCGTAGAAGGTGAACGTCTCGTCGAACGCGGGCTCCAGAGTCTTCCTCAGGACGCGCGTCTTCACCCGGTGCTTCTTCTCGGGCAGGATGGTCATCTTCACGTAAGGGTCGGAGCTGCCCGCCTGCTCGTCCACCGCAGGGAGCCCCTGCGCTCCTACGATGGTCACCACGAGGGCCTTCTTGGGGAAGTTGTAGTCGACGGCCAGGCTGAGCGTGCCCAGAGAGGGGGAGTTGAGACTGTGGGGCGACGCCGTCTTACTCGGAGCTTCGCTGCTGCTTCCAGAGCTGCTCTCCATACAGCAGTAGTCGGCCCGGATGGGCAGCGCCCTCTCCAGTCTGGGAGGTCCCATGGGCGGCACCAAGTGGTTCATCTGTAGGTGTGAGGAGCCACCTTCAGGATCCGCATCCACCAGAAGCACGTCTCCGTTTCGGGACCCACGAGCCCATTCTCTCAAGAGCGAGCCCGATCCTGAGCGCCGGCCCACCCGTACGATCTTCTTGCTGTTGCTGAGGGTCTCGGGGTAGATGCTGATGCCTTTGAGCATGTGGATGAACTTGTAGGGGGGGTCGACGGGGGGGTCGTAGGGGCCGCTGGTCAGCTTGTACGTGCCTGTCATTTGACGATATCGCCGCTGACAGCACGTCCAGAGGAACACGGCCACCGCCACGGAGACGACCAGGACCCCCGCACCCAGAAAACCCGCAAGCACTGGGGACACGTCTGAAAGAGACCGAGACAGACCACTTGATCAGCATTTGTGCCGACAAGCATTTAAATGCACAAAAAATGTGTTTACATTTACAAAGTATATTTCTGTTGGTCAGTGAAAACTTTGTAAAGTTTTGACAATTAAAAAAATTGAAAGAGTACGAACAAATAGCAGATTCTTGATTTTATAGCGTTTTCACAAAATGCCCCAGCTCTGGAATTGAGGTTGTAAAGCAAAATATACAAGAATAGTGAAAGTTGTATAACATTTTGTAATATGAAACATTTTGCTTTTTTTGTACATTTGTAACACTTTACTACAATTGTCATTTGATAACAGTAGATAATGTGAACAAACAATGAAGAATAGTAGTAAGTAGTATTTATTAATCCTTGTTAATGTTAGCTAACAAAAACACAGTTGTTCATTGTTGGTTCATGTTAGTTCACATTGTTAATACGAAACACGACTTGGGACTTTAATAATGCATTAGCAAATGCTGAAATTAGCATTAACTAGGGTTAATAAATGCTGTAGAAGTATTGTTCATGTTGTTAACTAATGTTAACTTATGAACCTTATTGTAAAGTGTTACAGTACTTTTAAAATATTTCATCTCAAAAAACACTCTAGAGAGTTAAAATGATAATCTTAATCTATAATCATTTGTGATTCAAATAAATCACACTTTAATCACACTAAAATAGGCTTAGATTCACAAATAACTGACTCGAGACACATAACATTGTTTTTGAACAAAAAGGAGTCTCTAGACCCTCTCTGTCCTGGTGATTTGATGCCATATTCTTTAGGATCAGAAAACAACAAACACACCCTCTATTTAAAAAAGGAAATCTGATGCTAAAGGTATAAATGAAGGTCATAGGGGCAGGTTTAGATTGATGGTTACATCCAATTACTAAAGGGACAACAAAACTTTTCTATTGAGTGGATATTTACAGAAGAACAAACACATTGTTCATTGTCTATTGCTTAAATTAACTGGCCGCTCACTTGCCACCTACACAATAAATAAACACTAATTTAAATGATATAATGTACAACGTAATCCTAAAAATGTGTTGCTCTGCCATGTGAAAAGGTTTATAAAACACAGACGAATTTGAGACTTGACTTCTAAAAGTAAACTTCAGATTTGATTTGGACTCAGATGTCAGAGAGATGTAAACATGCCTGCGTTCAAGGTAATAAAACATCCACGTACAACGCCACACCACAGCAAACCGCCTTGTGTGACCTTGAACAACGGCATAAAACTAGATCTCGCAGCAAAGCACAGAAGCGGTTTGCAGGCACCCACTCGTTTCAGAACGGCAGTTTTCCCTCAGGCTGAAGGTTTGAGACGGCAGAATATTGCAGAAAGGAAGCAAAGCGATCATTCATATACTGCAAGCCATTGAACCCATCGTTTCAGTTTGTGTGTTGGGTCCTCTAATGTATTGTTTGTGCTTCTAACATCAATTTTGGACATGCGATTATGGAAATGGTCTGAATTTGTTGATTTGCATGTCGTCTTGCATTGTTGTCTATACGCACCTTTTATGGGGAATGTGCAAAGCGACCCACCTTCGAAATCTTTATTCAAACAGCATCATTACTGCAGCAGAACTAGAACTAAATTCTGTGCACAGGTCATTTCCTTCATAACTCCTAACTCATTACAGTTTCGTTTGGACCGTGACCCACATTCACAGAGAGCTGCGGGTGATAAAGACTTGGATGAGGTTTCTAGAGAAAACATCTGGTCTCACAGTAAATTTACCAGAATAACAAACATGGCCACCGATGGCCTCAAACTGAGGTGAGAGATTGACCCAGTTACATGCAGAACAGAGAGAGACGGGAGAGAAACACAGAAAAAGCAGCAGCGCTTCAGGTCAGATCGGCCAAAAACATGAATATGAAAAAAGAGATCTATGGCGTATAATTACAGAACTTGTTCGTGGGGAGAAAACGAACTTTCTAGGTATTGCAATCATCCATGGTAATGAAAAACGATTGTCTGGGTAATTCTTGCTCTTGGCTGCAGCCCGGATTCTTTCCTGTTTAATTCATGACTGTTTGCTTCTTGCTTGTTCCACGGCCATTTGCTAGCTAATGGGGCTGATGCTGAGCACAGCAGTTATATTTGCGATCATGGACTCTTCGTTGCAGCCCACGAGAGGATCCAGCGGTAACATTCACCTGACTGTTCACACACATCTCAACAACGGGCAGCGCCAACTGAATCTGCTCATTTGTATTGCTGTCTTAACTGGCTCATTAAAACACTCACCACCCCCCCTCCAAAACGCTCCAAATGCCAGCAACAGACCATAACAAGCTTAACCGGGGCTGGCAGGTGCTGTTTTCACCCCATGCTGCAGGGCGTTCAATTAGGAAACATCACACTGCGGGTTCCCTCTGCCCAGACACCTTTAAAAACAGACACGGAAACACGCTAATGTCCGGAGGCTTCAGGACAACATGAAGCTTTACTTCAATAATGCCATGCATTTATGAATGGAATAAGATGTTAAGGTATTCTTAAGGCATTATGATGAGTGCGTAACGCATTATGACGTTATAACATCTCATGAATATTCATACAATTGCGATACATTATAATATCTATGTGTTTGTGATTATACATTTTAAGGGTATGATCATTTATAACACACAACAGACAGTCCATTTTTAAAGGACTATATCGTATCTTTAAGATCTGCACAGTATCTTACAACATCTTGTGAGTGGTTAGGTGTTTCCTGTGAGGCTAATATTGAGGCTAATGTGAGCTAGCTCATACTTTCAACTGAAAGAAATGCTGTTTATTATATAGACCTGAGAGTATTAGTAGACTTTATAGGGTGGGTAGAAAGTTCTCATACTTGTGAAGTATCCTATACTCAGTATGTCTGCTGAGGAAACAGCAAAATAAAGCGTTAGCATGTATTTAGCGACACACTAATGAAGGCTAGCTGACATGTAGTTGCAGAGTTATTCATCTACTATGATACTATTAACAAAATGTTCAAAGCAAATCTGTCATGTTACACATTCATCTGATCTGACATCTGTATTGTTAGTGTTATTATTTGTCTGCTTTAAGTAAAGTAGCATAATTCAAATGGCAAGATATGAGACTTAAAATGCATTATAACTATGAGAAATATTGTAACTTAAGTGGATGAATATTGTGTTATAAATGCTCATGCTCTTATAAGCTATAACCAATAAATAACACATTACAACTGTTCCTATGAATATTTTTAAGATGATACAACATATTGTAATTTTTTTTTATAAAGCATTATACATTCATTTTTAATGCCTTAAAATATGCTTATAATGTATTATAAATACGAGCTTCATAGAAAGTGTTACCGATTGTATTTAAAATTTTGTCAATTTGTTTACGCAATTAAGTTGCATGTACAAAATTTAAGAGTATGGCACAATGGATTATAGAACAATTCTATTTAAAGCATCGATTTCACCAGATGCACATACAAAAGGTTTGTAGATTTAGAGTAAAATAAAAAATTCAGAACAAGCCGTTCACCAAATCTGTAAAATATGACATCGCATTGTACAAGCCCCGCCCACAATTGTTGAAGGACACTGCTGTATCATCAGAGACCCCGGCCTGAGTGAACCACACACAATCCTCCATGTTTATCCTCACACTAAAGCATGTCTTCTCACAGCTATAGAATTTATTCAGTCTGGAGGAAGTGAGTGGTTGTCAGTTTTTTAAGAAGTGTGTCTGAGGTAGGAGCTGTAAAGCCACAGATCTTTACTCAAAAAGGAGGCGGGGAGCAGCAGCTCATTTGCATTTAAAGAGACAGTTTCTGCTTCCGCTCCAACTTTTCAAAATTTTATATTAAATGATCAGCTGAGATATTTCAAGCTGAATCACCACAGACACATTCTGGGGATATCTGATGCTTATATTAAATCTCATAAAAAGGGGCATAATAGGTGCCCTTTAAGAAACGCTCTGGTTGGTTCTGTGTGTAGAAAAAGTGCTTTCTTTGATAGACTGGCTTCCACTGGCTCCATTTTCTTTGTCATTCCCTTTCTATCTCATCCTCTTTCATTTCTCCATTTACTGACTTGACACTCTTCCCTATTCTCTTTTTGTTATATTCATTTCACACCCTTCTTTCGTCGCCCCTCTCTCCTCCCCTTCACTCCTCTCATCTCCTCTTTCCTCTTGCCAAACTCCGAACTCCAAGGCCCGGGGTGGTGAAGTGCTCGGTCGCCGTGGCAACGACAGGTCCCTTTCTTTGCTCGCGGCCGTCAGAGCTGACTGGAATTGTGAGTCGGCCCAGCTTCAGTGAGCTGATGAGAACAGGATGTGCTCTCCTGCCCCGCACAACAGCCGACAGCCAATGAGAACGCAGGAGCCAACCACACGCCCGAGCAACAAACACACAACAATAACGTCTAAGGACGAGAGCCACCAACAAAACACTACCTGCTGAAAATGAGTTTAACGAAAATTCTTTGTGAAAATGACCAAATTATAATTACCAGGCTAGTAAAGCTGTAAATACCATTCAAACAAAAAAGATGTACACTCTAGCATGCTTCTAGAAGGAGTATGATATACTTTAAGAGCATATAGATGCTTGAACCAGCTACTGAAACCTGCACAAAAGATTACATGGTTTCGAATAGAATTCAATTATTATATGCAAACAGAAATGACCTCAAATGTTCTCAACCGCAATTTTGAAACACTTGAAGTCTTACATCTGAAAGTGCAAGATGAATAAAGTCACAAAATAAAGAATCCACTCTATGCCGCCTAAACGAGTCGTTAGTAATTCGAATCCCCCTTCGCAGGGTAACACATTTGCATAATTCCCATCTATGTTCTACACTGGAGGTAATATGAGTATAACACATATTTTGAGAAAACAAACGCGTTTTTTCACCTTGCATGAATGTAAACCTATTGTACGAGACCTCCACAACTATTTTTGAAGACGGTGTGCTGCGGGTCTGTTACTGAGGATCAGAGCAAGAGCCTGCAGGTTTACAGGGACCTCAATTAAAATAATGTGATGAAACCTTTCATCTAAGGTGTGAGTTAATGAGCGACGGTTGCTCACGGAAAACTTTTTAATTTGACATTATGTGCACAAAAGTGCACTTTAAGCGTGTTAATTATAGAAGCCCGTTTCCACTTCATTGCCACTTTATGTTTTACGATTCTGACATGTTTTAAATTTCGAGTTTTATATTGTAACTGTATATCTCGCAGTTGCTGATTGCAAAGCGTTATGAATATACTTTTAAGAGTTACACTAAAAAAGCAGATTTAATGCCATCAAGTGAACATTAAAGCTATAATTTCAGGTACCACAAAGCTGCTCTGCCCCGAGAGTACTGAGAAACATGCGGATATTTAGTGGGACGATCAGAACATAGCCGTTTGATAATAAGATGAGACAAACAGATGAGAAAGTGGGGGGAAAACATGATGTAAAGATACTGTGTGACAGACGGAGAAGAAAGAGCAATAGGCAACGCTAGATTAAAAAGAACAGAGACGTTTGAAACTCTTGACTGAAAGCTACATCTCCGAAATCATCTATAAATCACGGGACTGCGTGACTCTGACGTCCGCCAGCACAGACGTTTAATACCACTCTGAGATGTTTGACCCTGATTTCGACCCCGCTGGCTTTATATTTCCTGTCGTTCACCCAAATGATTCTGCCTCTGTTTCCCCCTCCCCAGCCCGGGCCGACCCAGCCTAGCTTCGGTCCACACAAAGGCCGGACCCTCCCCGACTCGACTGGACTCCAGGGACTCCAGATCACATGATGTCACTTTTGGCCGCACGTTTAAAAGCCAGCTGCTTCTGTTGCTTGGAAACAACCCCTCTGAGAGACCAAGAGTAGGGGGAAAAAATCATTTTGCCAGCTGATCCACTCAGCTCCCGCTCTGGTAATGGCTTTATAAATGACAGATTAGCGTCAGTATCCTAGCTGAAATCTGACATTGTGTTTACGAGGAAACGAGCGTCTTGATGACCTCTGAATGGCTATTAGTGGTGTTACTATCGCTCGTGTTTATGGTCTAGGTTTGGACAAACACCTGATTGTTATGATTACACGTTTCTGTTACAAACACGAATGAGGCTTCAAATCAAGTGTGCAGTTATTTTTCAGTAATAGTTATAACGTTAAACTATAAAATGGTGCAAAAATCCCACAGACTTAGATTTAAAAAGCCATAACCTCCTGTGAAAAATAAGGGCACTTAACTGTATGCTAACACGCTTAAGTAGACTTTTGAAAAAGTGCACTTTATAACAATTTCAAATTAAACACTCTAGGATAGGGGACACTTGTTCACTAATAACTATGTAACTTTTCCCTCAATAAATTCTCAATGTGCTGTTAATTAATAGTTATTAAGTTGAGTAATGCTTTAATATGTGCTTAATTACTAATAATAAATGTCTAATATTCGAGTAATGCGCATGTTAATAAGCAACTAGTTAAGAGACCCTAAAATAAAGTGTTACCATGAGTTTTATTTTAAGGTACATTTGAAATCATTTTAATAATCTTTAACCAACATACTAATACATACAATTTTAACTGTAGTGTGTTATTATTACATTTCAAGTTGACATATTTTAAATGTGTTAAGTTACAACTTCCTCTTTAAAACACACGACATACGAGTTTCAATAGAAATGACAAATTAGAAAATCAGGATATGTTGGATGTATGTGCGTGTATAATGTGAAGCGGGATTTTGGACAATGAGTTTTGACTGTGGGCGGAGCTACCTAGTACAAGTGCACTTAATTGTATTGAATAAGCAATTTAGTTTATCATGAACGCTAATCAGTGCAATCAGCAGTAACTTTAACCACAGGCAATAAAAGTAATTCTGAAATCACATATAAAGATGAACTTAAGTCCTACTTAAGTAGGTTAAAAATCACTCTTGAGTTCAAACGAATTACATTTAAATTAAATGAAACTGCAACCCACTGTATTTAATTTCTAGTAACTTTGAATGCCGGAAAATTTAATTTTCTTTTTGTAATTTTCTCTTCTTAAAAGTATACTTAAGTGTCCTTTTTTTCCAGGAAAGTCTGAATATGTGGTCTCGTACTGGTCCAAAACCAAACTTGACCTAGCAACCACTTAGTAACGCACTAAAATAACTAAAACAACCGGCACAGTGACAGCAACTTCTACACATCACTAGTTTTTTTTTCCATTACATTTGAATTTTTAATGCGACATCTTTTAGCGCTCCAGAAAGTGCGGCGGCCTCCCAGCAGATATTAATGTACGTCAGCACGGCTCGCTCCTCAAAAAAACCAATGCATTATCTCCCCCAAACACACGCCTCTGTTCATGACACCCTCCATAGTGTGCTGCAGACGCGCGCGCGAGCCCAGTGAGTGCGCGCGCGTGTGTGGGCGCTCGTGATTAATAAGCCGGACGAAATGGCCCACAGATGAGAAACGATGGCGCTCGTCTGTCGCGGCGGGGCGGAGAGCGAGATGAGCACAGATGAGGAGAAAGCAGGACGGGAAAACGACGAGGTTAAGAAAAGAGCACGTGCCCTCGGAGGAGAGGACAGGTGTGAGTGACGACGCTCGGCTTTCATCGCTCTTGTTTTGGCTCGTAAGCCGCCCGCCGTTTCGCTCTCCTTTCGGCGGGATCACGAGGAGGTTTAGTTAGCTGCCACGTCAGGCTCTCCGCGTCTGCCGTTAGGGGTGATACGACGGCGGCGGCAGGGCGAGTCGTGTCGAGGAGAGACACCGTGTGCTGGATTTCAGCCGGGACGGAGAAGACGTGTCACTCCGACACCAGTCACACGCATAAATCAAGCCATTGTTCAATCACTGCAGCTTCACACACACACACACACACACACACACACACACGCGCGCTTGAGGGAGAGAGGAAAAAGAGAGAACGAGGCATGTACGCTTTGCAGATATCTGCGATAAGCTGAGATCAAATGTAGTCAAGGCTAGGACTTCGCTTCAAAGCCTGTTCAAAAACAACCCTCGAATTGAATTATTAATTACTTGCTACTCTGCAGTGAAAAGAGTTGGGAAATATTCCGTTTTAATATAGCCATCTAATGGTGCAAAGATATAATACAAGGTTAAACTATAAACGTGCTTTGTCTAAAATATTGTTTATATAGTTTAATAGTGGAATAATTCTGAAATGGTTGTATAATATATTTAGTAATTACATTTAAGGCAAACCAGAATCAGCTTAACACCACTGTTACACAAATAAGTTTTATGCTTTTTTTTTTTTTTTATATATATATATACACACATATGTGTCTGTTCTGTGTGTATATATATATATATATATATATATATATATATATATATATATATATATATATATATATATATATATATATAAATAAATACACACATGCAATATATAAGAAATTATTTACATGTATATAATTATATATACACATGTAAATATTATATATTGCATGTGTCCGTATTTATATATGCATAATAAATATACACAGAACACACACACATACTATATATACTATGTGTAATATTATTATTTATTACATGTATATATAATTCATTTTCTTGCTGCAGGTTATAGTGTGTATACTGAACTTCTAAGCAATTTTGAATCAGGCTCACTCAAGAAACGTGACGTCACTCTATCTGCGTTTGCTGCCAGCGTTAATGATCTCAATCAGACGCTTGAATCTCCATCAAACGAGCAAAAGAGAGCTGCTATTGACGTTCGAGACTTGACCCGAGCACCTTCCGGCCTCAAAGCATTTTCTCGATCCCGTTTCGCCCGTGAAAACGATGACCTACAAAGTGAGTCGATTCTCCGCTCAATCAATGAAGACCCTGTTATTATCTGAGAGGACTTGACATTTGATTAATATCGATGCACAAGTCACAAACCGGCTTCTTAGTTGGCCATTTTCAGTCATTACCACCCTTCCCTAGACGTTTTCAAACTTGAACGCATGATACATTGTGGAGCATACTCAGAGCGCATAAAGCGTGTAATCTATAGTTTTGTGGAAGTGGGATTTTGGACCAGTGATATTTTAAGTGTGGTTGCGGCAGTACAGCGTAAACAAGCTAGAAACCGCTTATCTGGTAGACCGTGGCGTCATTATCCGTCATCATATCTGCCTGGTTAAGATACAGTGGTATACAGACTTGTTTTATTGTCAGCATTTTAGTAGACTCCTGAAGTACATCACGCGTGCTTTAGTATGTTAGTCAACACATAAAAAACACGTGCACCTAACAGAATGTGCTTTAAACATTCATTTTGAAAAGCTGAGATTGCTACAAAGTGCGCTTTTTAAAAGTGTAGGCTACTTAAGTGTTAAGTACTTCAAAAAACAAGTGAACTTCCATAATGCACACTGATTTTGTACTAAAAACGATTCTTTAGTACTTCTTAAGATCATCTAAGTGTACTTAACAGTGCTATTTTGAGACATCACGAATAGGAACTAAAAGACACTTTTAACACACTATGTCTGTATTTGGTCACCACTTGCATCACACCCGAACCCCTCTTTCATACACTAGTGCACTCGAGTGTACCGCAAGTGTTTGCTAAATACATTTTTAAATACAACGGTAGTATGTTAAAAGCGCATTTTAGTTCATATTCACTTTGTTTCAAAAAGGCACAGTCGAGTACACTTAGATGATCCCAAGTTTATCTTAAGAAGAACTACAGAATCATTTTCAGTATATTAAACACAAAATTAGTGTGCGAAAATAGAGCACTTTAAGCACATTATGAAAGTGTACTTGTTTAGTCATGGGTAGTCATGAAAGTTAGCTTAAGTGGCCTTTTATTTCATTAATATTATACTATTTGCAAATAAATAGATAGATAGATAGATAGATAGATAGATAGATAGATAGATAGATAGATAGATAGATATGAGATATGAAGTACACTACAAATGCTTATTCAATACAATTAAGTGCACTTGTACTAGATAGCTCCGCCCACAGTCAAAAGTCATTGTCCAAAATCCCACTTCACATAATTATACACATATATCCAACATATCCTCGTTTTCTACCGTTTCTTCGCTTAAAACAGCATTTTTTGCTTTGAGAGCGAACAGACAAAGTAAATCTAAGTAAATCTGTGTTTATCTAGCCGGCTCTTCTTTTCCTCCCGAGCTGATACTGTCCCCAGGCTCTGTCTCCCACGCGCCGAGCTGCGATCCAAGACGCCTCAGACGTGCTCCTAAAATACCTGACCCAAACTACATCACACACATCCAGCAGGAAACGCGTCAGGACCCTCCTCCTCCTCCTCCTCCTCCCCAGCGTGTCACATAACCCTCGCACAAACTCTACCAGACGATCAAAATGATGATATTTTCTATAAATATTCTCAGCAATGTTTTCTGAGCCGTCCATTAGCCTACGGTATTTATACATATTTTTATATTAGCCTATACTGTGTTCTATTGGGTAGGCGACTCGGGTCATTGTTGATTAAAACAATGAAAATTTTGCTACTCATTTTTCTGGTCAACACTTTGCCTTTCAAACGTGAGTGGTGTTTTTGACACATCATCATGACCGTTCAGTCTTGTCAAAATCATCTATACTCTGTGTGGTATAACAAAGGCCCGATGATAAGAGTGATGAGAAGTAAAGCATGCTCATATAAAGGTGTATTATATAGACGTTGCATTTTATAAGATCCAAAGTACAGTATTAGCGACAGGCTACCTATAAGTAGCATGGGTATATTTACAGCAATGGCCACCAATGCATTGTGGGTACTCAAAATTATACATTTTTCATTTATGCCAACGACCAAAATTAAGATCACGTCCCATGACGATATTTTGTACATTTCCTGCAGCAAAACTTGTTTTTCTGATCAGCAATACGCATTAACAAGCGCTTCATTTGCGCCACCGCAAAGGCGGTTTTCTCAGTATTTTGATTATTTCCGCACCCACAGACAAACACGAACCCATACGTCCACGGGAAGCCTATTTATTCCGTAAAACATATGCAAAAAAATCTCATTTCCCAAAAATGTACCCTCATAAGCGCTTTTGTGGTCCAGGTTCACATACGATGCTCGGCAGATAATAATAACATGTGTTCGTCGCAGGAACAGGCCCGTGATAACTGCAATGTGTATGAAAACGCATGTAAACGACCAGCGCGGACTGCACGCCATTACGAATGTCGCTATGAATGATGTTTTGATCCCAGAGCCGGGGATGAAGCGAAGAAAAGCAGCTCCAGCTGACGCTCGCGCGCGCGCGCCCCACAGACATGACGTCATGCGCGCGGGGCCACGGCGGCGAGAGCTGAGCTCAAATAAACACGTCTGTCTTTATTATTATTATTTTTTTTTTTTTACAGAAAACGCAAGTATGTTGGACTTTTTGAGCGACACGGCGCGCGCGCGGACAAACACACTCCACGCGCGCGTCAGGTGGATCGCGTGCGGGCTTCGAGCGCGTGTTTCCGGGGCCGCGCTTTACACTTCACCGATGAACACGGCGATTTAATGTTTTATCTTCATTATTCACCGCCCTAACTCGCTATCATACAACACGACACGCAGCGGTATAAAATGCAGCACATACCGTGAGCAACGAACAGCATACAGCGAAGAACATTGAGTGAAAAATAAAACGACGATAATGCCATGAAACACGATTCCGAGGTGAATTAAGCGAGTAAACGGGTGACAATCGTGTAAGACGGCGTTTCTGTGGCACCTGTGCGTTAAAGCCTGGTCATTACCTAAATATAGATATATAGATAGATATAGATAGATTCACTCACCGTAGGTTGGTTTCAAATTAGTCATCTCAGCCATTTTGGAGTCCAGTGGCTTGGCTGTGATCAGAAAACAAAAAAGGAAAAGCAAAGGGAATGGATTTCTATTTTATTTCCATGAATTTGTCCCGGCCGATCCTCCAGCTGAATGGTGGCCGAGCTGTGGATGTTTTCTTCTGTGTCTGCGCGCTCCTTAAGGATGCGCTCCTCCTCCTCCTCCTCCTCCGCTCCAGATGCGAGTGTGATGAAGATGATGATGATGAAGATGATGATGCTCAGGGCGGATGCAGCACCGACTCGACCTAAAATCACACGTAAACCCCTCAGCTCCCCCTACAGTCTACAGCGAGGACAACACCGAGCACACCCTCGCCGCCTGTTTTTACTAATACATCTTAAATTATATATGAATTATATACTTCAGATAAAATCATTTTAATTTAAAGCTTAACATATTTTACAAATATAGATAATTATATAAAACGAATTTTATATTTGTAATATATTTATATAAATATGAACTCTTTTACCAATGAAGGAATGTACAGGTCTTCTCCAGCTGCTTGGGATTACTGTCATTTATAAGTCAATTATTTTTCTTATTATTTTCATTGTTGTTGTTGTTGCCATTATTATTAATAATATTAAAATGGGAAAATATATACTAATTCATATTATTATATATAACAGACTGTGAATACACACACACACACACACACACATTTTATTTATTTTTTACAGCTTTTTATGAGTGATTTATAAATAATTTAAATAAAAGGCAAGAAAATTATATACTAATTGTTTTATTTTTTTACATAATATTTTAAGTGCTGGGCAACTATTAATTACATCCAAATTATTATTATTTTTAAATATAAAATGTATGTCTACTGGTTATATTCATTATGTATATATAAATACACACAAATGCATGTATATATAATAAAAATAGGTTATATGCACATATATACATTGTATGAATATAATTGTATACACATAAATAATTTCTAAATATTTACTGTATGTGTGTGTGTATTTCAATATACATAATAAATACATACAGTACACACATATATATATATATATATATATATATATATATATATATATATATATATATATATATATATATATATTATATTCACAAAAGCCTTTATTTTAGAGACGCAATTAATCATTGCCCAGCACTAATATACAATTTATTTAAAAATGAACTCTTTTGCTAAATAATGAGTCGAAAAACACTATTTTTTTAAATATTCTGATACATCCAGGTATGCATCTTCGTATTTAACTTGATATATACTCCATTATAAGCATCATGTCACACAAATAAATACAATCACAAAACATATCTGTATCAAAACGATTTTTTTTCCTTTACTTTGGTGTACAGTCAACATACAGGAGCAGAACGTCCTTTAACGATAGAATAATTATAATAACAACAAGAATTGAAATGACGATATCAATAAAATAGTCAATTCAAATATATTCACACTGGATAACATACTGATAAATACTCGTAAGAAATAGTTTTCGTATGGAATGCTGTTGATCTGACTTCCAGTTGGGTGATTGTCATGTCACCGACACACATGATGCTCGTATCCTTACACAATACAGTATGCGCCATCAGTGGAAAAGAAACACACGCGCGCGCGCACACACACACACACACACACACACACACACACACACGTTCGTGAGTAGTGTTACAAGGGGGTTGGGGTCATCCTTTGACTTGAACGAAAAACAGTGGTTTCTAAACCTTTGATACAGTCGATGAAATCTGAAGTACAGTGCAGAACACAGCAGCTAACGGGGGAGAGATCACGTGACCTTACTCTACAGCGGAAGTGGCATGCTTGTCACGACCACGTGGGCTCGACTGTAAAATATGTTCATCTTTTAAGGCAAAACAAACCGCAAAATGACGGAGGAGCGTGTAGATGCAATCGCCGAACCGACAAAACGTTTCTAATCAAGCCTGTAAGTCTAAACAAGCTATGACGTTTAGATACCTGCCTATGTCTAGTTTATAAATGTTTCTATACAACACGTATGTTTTTGTTATTTTACACCGCCGAGGTGTGCGTTGGATGTGCAATGCGAAACCACCTCGGTTTAGAGAGAACCCGACACTGATTGCGAAGTGCCTCTGAAATCTGCATTAAAACTACAGCTTTACTGTAAGCCTTATAGCACGTGACCCGCGGCGTTAACACGCATCCGATGAAGTACAGCACAAAGGCACTCATCAAAACAATGAGCATACCTGACATCTGAATCAGACGTTTTATAGCAACCGACGGCCACGGAAAAGAAACGAAACAAGGCATCGCGCTTTCCGATTCGTTTCCCGAAAGGCTCACGATCCTCCACGCGACCTGAGCCCAGGCGAGCAAACCCTGCAGGGAGGAGTGTTGCATCTTTGCATCGCCCGATTTACAAACGACCGGAAACATCCCTGACGCGCTTCATTGCTTAAAACCACTGGAACACGCGGACCAATAGAAATGATCGGGAATCAGAGAAAGGAGCACGAAGGAAAGGCACAGAGATCACCACGATGGAAACAGTACTGGGATCGTGAGATCCTCTCATAAATAGTTTCTCTGAAGTTGTGACTAATGATTAAAGTCAACATGAAATGCGTTTTTTTTGCGAAACGTTCGCTGCCGTAACGTAAGAGATTTTACAGCAAAACGCTGTAGGAAGCGTCGTAAACAACGTCTTTCGGCAGTTTGGGGATGGTACGATTTTGTCATCTATTCGTAAGTCTGCATTCGTTTGATCAAAAAGTGCAGCGAAAGCCGCAGAGGCCCTAATCGGAGGAAAAACTGTATTTCAGTGCTTTTGCACTCACGATTAATTTCTGCACGTTTTGCGAAGATTTTTTGGGGGGATGCAAAGGTTTTACAACGTCGCGAATATACCGCGTGATTTAGGAGACATGACACAACGGTGTCACCAATTTGTGTGAG
Source organism: Puntigrus tetrazona (assembly GCF_018831695.1). Lineage (NCBI taxonomy): Eukaryota > Metazoa > Chordata > Actinopteri > Cypriniformes > Cyprinidae > Puntigrus > Puntigrus tetrazona. The sequence continues at coordinate 4,852,386 of NC_056717.1, read as the reverse complement.
GAATCCCATTTTTTTCGTAAAGAAATCACCTTCTTTTTGGTAGAGGTGGCAAATGTTTGCAAGAGATTACGTTTTGCGACACTGCAAATGTTTTACAACAGATCAGAACTGTTTTGTGAGAGATTTCAAGGGGTTTTTTTCAGAGTGATTTGCAATTTCTTTCCAATAACTCACAATTGCAGGATGACAAATGTTGTGCAAAAGATCTAAAATATTTTGTGAGAGATGGCAAAAATAATCGCAATTTTTTTTCATATTTACGAGATGGCAATGTTATGAAAGCGATCACAAATACTTTTTTACAGGATCATAGACGCTTTCGAGAGATTATGCTAATTTGCCACCAAAAACGCACGTTTTTTTTTTTTGGTGGAATGCGATGCTATGATATAAAATTAAAGTACAATTTTTAGAATTTTACTAAAATGTAATTTCTCACATCTCGTGTTTTTTTCCATTCCCATGCCTCCTAGCCCTCTGTAAAAACTAAAATAACGATGAAATATTTTTCACGACCCAAAATAAGTGTTTTCTACTGAAATGAGTGCCGTCGAGTGATTAATCGCGAATAATCGCATCCAAAATACGAGTTTCTGTTCGCATAATACACGCGTGTTGTGTGTATATTCATTTTGCATAAACGCACACACATACAGTATTGATTTTGAACATATTTATATGAATATAACATATTATAAATATATATTTAACATATAAACCTATTTTTGTGTTCATTTATACGCATGCGCACGCGCACACACACGATATGCAAACAAACGCTTATTTTGGATGTATCCCAAACGTGTTCAGAAAGTAAACGGGATCGATCTGGATTTCATGTTGACTCTAACGAAGTTCTTACTAACTAAATATTCGCATTGGCGCCGAGCGCACATCTTAAACCGACCAAAGTGCAGGACCTTTCCTTAAACGCGTGGTTCACTGCGAGCCGACAGTAAAAACACGAGACGTTTCGATTCGGGAAGGCAGCCACACGACGTTCATCGCTCGAAGCCTGGCGTTTAGATGATCTACCCGTTTGTAAAAGGTCATAGCGGCATAGGGCTGAATTTTGGTCAGATAAACGCTAAAGCTAAGTCGCTGGCGTTGGCGAAAACCCGTGGTTTGAAGCCGGTCGGTCGGCGCGTCGAGGCTCTACATTCGGTTCAAGACGCGCCCCGTTTGGATTTGGTTAAAGTATGAGGTGAAGCATGACGTCCAGGAAGCAGATCCCAGACACGTTTTGGCATAAAGAAAAATCCACCGGGTTCATGCTTGATTATCATGAGGTAATCTGGCTTTGGTGACTCACACCACATGGCGAATGATTTGGTTACGAACACCGAACTGCGTCACGATACTAATACCACCATTTTAAAGCTGAACAATATTTTTTCTTCTTTTCTTCTTTTTTTTTTTTTTTTTTTTTGGTACGAAAATAAAGGTAGCTGGGAGGCTATTGCGAGTCTAACTAATAGGATGCCTGGATAGCCGGGTTGAGGTCCACACGTAGAGGAGCACAGCACAAGCACGGAGATGAGGAGCGTTTCGTTCGACGCGGTGTCTGTCCCGGGACCCGTCGGCCTCGCGCTCTCTCTCGGGGGCCGGTGCACACATCTAGCGCTACCGGAGCCGTGCACCTTCACATAGTCTGAGTTCATGCGAAAAACCTGATCGGAGGCCGAAAAGTCTCTTCCTCGCTTGTGTGTGTGAGACAACCGAATGGCTCCAAAAGCACAAACGCCATTCATTTTCTCCATCTCTGATATCTGGACAAATATTCTGCAATAAACTTATATATATATATATATATATATATATATATATATTTATAATATATGTCTATAGTATGTTTTGTAAATCGTGGATGGAGAAGTACTTCTGGGCCCAAGGCCACTGAGAAAGCGGGAGCTGTTCTTGCCTTTTGTTTTGTGATCAGACGCGACCCAGAAGTTGAAGTCTCGCGAGGACAGATGTTAAGCTTCTTCTACCGGTATTGCAAAACTATTTAGGCTCTAAAATTCTCAGTATAACTCTTGCGATGTGCAAAGCTAGAAAGGCATATGAACAATAAAGCTATTTCCCTGAACTTAATCTGCAGTCAACCCTGTGTAAACTTGCATTCATTAGTAGACCTATAGCGCTAAGGTATGTACATCTAATTTTAACGGAGGGCTCTCACTAATCCCATCAGGAACATGTCAAGGTCGTATTTCACCATCAAAACAAGAGAAAGAAAGAAAAAAATATATTCTGTGTAAAAGGAAATGCAATTGATTTTGATTTTCATGATATTCAAAAAATATTAAACAAAAAATTATCATAATATATATCTAACATTATTATTTTATTCTTTATTATTCTTAATAAATATACACATACACGTATATATATATATACGTATATATATATATATATATATATATATATATATATATATATATATATATATATATATATATATATATATATATTATCCCCTTAATTTAGGCTGAATTTAATCAAACAAATCATTGTTTAAAATAAAAAAAAAATACACCATAATCTGATAAGAATCACCATTGCATAAACAAACAACTGAAACATTTTTAGCAGGAATGATTCAGAATTTGGCAGGAAAATGTGATTAACAAAAAAAAAATTTAAGGCATAATCAGCGGCTGCAAATGGGGCAGAAAATGTTCTTGTCCAATGTTTTTCGAAATTTCATGAATTTTTTTTCTCGTCTCGTTTCCATAAAACGCCCACCCCTCGCAACCCTAGCGATACGCTAAAAAAACATCCTCTTTGAGCAGATGCGATGTAATATTCGAGCGAAACACGACCCAGACACGTTTCTGTGAGAGCGGCCCGAAAGGAAACGCAACATTTCACTACAGAACGATTAAAACGCACTGAAAGACTTTTCCGGGAACATGACTTTAGGGTGAGTGGATTCCTGTGGTGTTTTCATTGGTATTCTAACGAAGCGCACTCTTCGCAGGCTTACTGTAGTGTGTCCAGTATCTGTGTGGCGAGTGTTTGGCTCTCAGTTAGCGGGGCCGGGGTCGGCGAGCGGCATGGTGTGCAGCACCTCGTCCAGCAGCTGCAGAGCCCGGTGCAGATGCACCTCCACCCAGCAGGGGGTGTGCTTGATGCTCTGCCGGGGGTAGTCCGGACCCCAGCCCTTCACGAAGCTCAGGCGCAGGATGCACAGCCTCCGGAGGTCGTCCACGCCGATCCCTGCTGCTGCCGACAGGCCTGCGGACAAGCATTCACAAACTCATCAGCAACCCAACCATTACGTTTACGTCATGAAACTCCACTCGTTTTGTGTTGTCAAGTTTCAGAAGCAACCGTCACTTAAATTAGATCTGCATAAAGCTTCAAGACACATCCTGTTACAAGCTTTAGCGTGGAAATGGTGCCTTAAATCACTTCAGTACGCTCCTCCTTTTAGTGAGCTGTGTCAAGTTTACAAAATTTGTAACAAGCAAGACTTCTGTTGTAAACTTTACAAAACACATTGTTGAGTCTCGAGGTTCCTGTTTTGGGGTTATCTTGTGACAGACATGATATTTTGAGAAATATTTTGATTATTTTTTACAATTCAATGCAGTTTGGGTGTCACCTGGTGGACATCTTTGGTATAGCGCTTAAAATCTCACAGGAACTTCACTTTTTGTAATATCTACCATCAAATTTGGAACTTAAATTGCTATAAAATCGAAGCTATATGTCTAAACAAATTAAGATTTAAAAATATTTGTTTCATATGTAACGTTTTTGCTTTCATAAACGTGATATTTTAGTGCTATGCAAAGATATATTATATTATAATTATATATATATTATATATATATATATATATATATATATATATATATATATATATATATATATATTTATATAAATATTTACATGTATATATAATGTATATTATATATAAATATATTAAATATATAAAGCATAACATTTTATTAAATATATACATGCATGTGTGTGTATTTATACATGGGTCAAAGACGTCAAGATGTCGCCATTAAAAGTGATTTTATGTCCATAAAAGTACATTAAATGTAAGTAATGTCTGTTTTTAAGGTTTTAGATAAACAGAATAAAATGTAAAAATTTTTACAATAATGTTACACTGTCATTCAGCCATTCACAATATTTATGTAAAAATTCAAACATGTTTATTCTGTACATATTAATATATATATATATAAAATAATCAGGGACCATAAAAAAAGAGCAAAACCTAGGATATTGGAAAATGTAAAAAAAATATAAAATTACAGGAAAGCAATTCATCTTTTAATCTGTCATAAATGGATTTTTGTACGCCTGAAAAGATTGTTATCTGAAATATATTTTATTGACTGTTTTCTGTAAATTAGTGCAAAAATATATAATATTTATTTTTTGCTCAGAAAAACAAAATTAATTTTGCAATTCAATTTAATGGATAACTTTTTAAAAATCAACACTTTAAGGCAAAATGACACTTATTATTCATGCTTAAACCCTTTTACGTCTTTTGCCCACGTACATTATAAATATACACAGCACACACACACACACACATATATATATATATGATGTACGGCACTCTTTTTTTAGCATCTTTGGGACTGTAGTTTGGGCTCAGCTTATAAAGCGATCCAGTTATGAAGCAGGCAGGTGCAGGTCGTTATATTTTGGCAAGTGGTCTGTACTGAAGTTCATCATGAGTTTGTTCTATTAGCTATTTTTTCTAGGAAGATCTGGCAACACTAACGGGCCAAAACACACCACCACAAACACAGAAAGACATAATGAGTTTAAATTCGTTTCTGTGGCCCCGTACCTGCATTTTCATTCAGGTGTAATAAGTGAGTATACTGTGTTTAACAGAACGAGATCAAGGATTAAAGGTGAACGGACACCTGATGTGACTTCCAGGTGAATGAGGCGGACACTCACTGACTGCGGGAGCGATTCCTCCGACACTTCCGGGTCCTGGGATGTTTCCGGCCACCGCCGCGGCCTGAGCCGCCGCCGCCGCCTGAGCCGTGGCCGCCTGCTGCTGCATCTGTCTGTGACACTGCCTGAGGTCGAAGACCTGCGGGGACCAAACAACACACTCAGCGCAGAGACCTCGCTGCTCTGTCCTCAAACGGCGGCTGACGGGAACTCATTCGGACAGGCTCTGGATCCGCCAAATCCAATGTGACACGAAGCAAAAATACACACAGAGCTCTCAAGTGCACAAAGGTATTCACTGCCCAGAGAGGCTGGGGTTATATTAGGAGAACTTGTAATACTAATAATAATAATAGCATGAATGCACTACCAGGTAGCATGAAAACACTCCCAAAAATTAGATTAAAAAAGGTCTAAATTTATCTGATATATTTGACATTTATGAAATATTTTCTTGTGTTTGCATTTTTGTGTGCACACACATATACATACATATGTATATATACACATACACACACATATATATATATATATATATATATATATATATATACACACATATTAATATATATATATATATACACACACATATATTATATATATATATATATATATATATATATATATATATATATATATATATATATATATATATATATATATATATATGTCTGTATAAATACACACACATACAGTATATATTTAAAAATATTCTTATAATGTATATTATATATAAATGCATCTACTATATAAGCATAACATATTTTTATCAAATATATACATGCATATTTCTCCATATTTGCAAAAGAGTCTAAAATGATCTGATATTTATGGGGTTTTTTTAATTCTGTTTGCATTTACAAATATGTGTTTAGTTTATTGCTACACGTAACTACATTTTACTTTTCAACTACACAAAAAAAAAAACAATAATTCATGTAAACAACTTTTCAAATGGATAAATAGACAAACTGTTTATTTGTTTTTTTAAATACTTTTTTAATGCACATAAAAATTTTCTAATTTACTTGCTTTATTTCTTTACATGAACTACACTTATTAAATAAAACACATAAGCAGCTGGTCTAAACTCATCCATTAATTCATGTCATTTCTATAAAACATTTCCATCCATTTATTTATATAAAAACATCACCACCATTTAAATCATGGAAAGTGTTGTATTTTAATACAAACTATATATTAACTACAAAAAAAAAATGAAATACAAATTAGACAATAAATAACTATAAACTATCATCTATTTGTTAATTTGAAAAGTTTTATTTTGGAATTAGTTTAATCGATGTAGTGGTTTTGTGATTTATTTTGCAGTTAACAAGTAAAATGTAGATTAAATGTGACCCTGGACCACAAAACAAGACTTAAATAGCAAGGGTATATTTTTAGCAATAGCCTTACAAAACATTTTGAGGGTCAAAATGATCGATTTTTGTTTTTTGACAAAAATCATTAGGATATTAAATAAAGTTCATGTTCCTCGAAGACATTTTGTACATTTTCTACCGCACGTATTCAGAACGTTAAACTTTTTGATTAGTAAAAGGCATTGTTAAATGCTTTATCTGGACGAATCTCTCAATACTCATCTAGAAAAGATTTTCAGAGCTCAGAGAAAAGATTGGCAATGTAAAAAAAAAAAAAAGTAAAAAAAAAAAAAAATGACAATAGTACAATGTCACAAATACAACAAAATAAAAAAATCAAAAGCTAAAAACGTCACCTACTATCTAGTTTTGCAGAAGAGTCACTGCTATTTGACTGGCACTACTAACATCGTCCCATATGGTGACCCCATCTCTGACCCAGTTTTTCCTTCACATCTTTTACCTTTATGTAGGCCCCTGGGTATATTTTGTGCACGGCGTCTCCTGGCGCTCGGCCCGCCTCCCTGTCCAGGTAGTAGCTCTGCACAAAGACAGCGTGGTCGCTCATGCAGCGCATCCACACGTCTCCCTCGCCGCGGCACTCCAGCTGCACGCCTTTACCTATGTGCAGCCTGAAACAACACAACCAGATCAAGACGGCTATTCTCACAGAATCTGTTTGTTTATTATTGTTCATCACGGTGTCAATCTGGCACACTGAGACGTGTGTTAAGGCAAACATAAAACCTGTGAAATTCATCTATACACAAACAAACACGTATCACACACATACAGACGCTGTGTTTGGACAATATAGCTATTTTCATTATCACTAATAATCACAAAATTAAAATATAAAAAAAAAATAATAATAATAATAATAATAATAATAATAATAATAATATATATATATATATATATATATATATATATATATATATATATATATATATATTGTTTTTTAATATTTAATATTTTAATTTTGTGATGTGCTTTGTTCAGTTAACAAAAGTATTTTTATTAGTTTTTAACATTTTTTAAAACTAAAACTTTAATTTCATGGAATGAAACAAAACTGCAAAAAAACTAAATCTTACAAAAACGGTATAAATACTTCCAATGAAATCATTACGATATTAAACCTGAAATGTTAAACTAAAACTGAAAAGTTAAATAGAAATAATTAAAATAAGAAAACAAAAATGACAAGCACATCAAATTAGCAACATGTAAACTAAAATAACATTAAAATAGAATTGTAATTACTTGTAAATTAATTTAATTAATATAATTGTATTAAATTCTTTATATAATTGTATTCTTTATATATGGGTAGTTGACAAATAAAATTTTTACTGTGTCCTATGGTGTGACATTATAAGAGAAAATAATGTATCTTTATTCTAGTCACAAACAGCATGAGAGAGATTTATCTTTGATGTTAGAGGGTTTTTTTGTTGTTGTTTGTTTTTTTCATTTTTATTTCATGCCATAGGACACAAGTCAACAATCATATATATATATATATATATATATATATATATATATATATATATATATATATATATATATATATATATATATATATATTTTTTTTTTTTTTTTTTCTTTGTTGCAATGATTTTATTTCATTCAAGTTGTGATGAAAGAATAAATATGAAACAATTCTACTAGCATTTTCCTCTAAAGCTTAAATAAACAGACTTATTTATAAATGTTATTTTTGCGTGGAGTAAACCCTACATAGTGGGTGCATGACTCAGCTCTGTTAAGCACACTGGAGTGGCGTGACACATACCTGGCGCGCTCGCTGGCGTCTGTGCGGTGCACGTTACTGAGCTGACCCAGGCAGAAGCGGTCGCCCCCCGAGGGGTCCACATACCCGTCGATCGTCACCACCGGACAGCTGGACAGCACTTTAAACATCTCCCCCACCTGCACGTCCATCTCGAAGTACGAGATGGAGCACCAGAACTCAGGACCTGTGGAGGCACCTCTGGTTAAAGTGTGCTTGCCGAAAAAACAGCGGGGCAACACTTTCAGTGAAGCCCGTATTAATAATACATAACAAAGGGCTTCTTAAAGCATTATAATGAATGAATAATGCATAATAAATATGCTGTATCATCTCATGAGCATTCAGTTGTAATGTGTTTTAATATTTACTTATTTGTGGTTATGGCTTTTAAAAGTATGATCATTTCTAACACATAATAAACATTTATAAAAACACAATAAGATACTGCATAGGTCCTAAATAAACAATGTCAAGATATGATATAGTCTCTTATAAATGAAGTAGATTTGATATGGTGTTATATATATATATATATATATATAAATAATGCATTATATATTAATTATAATGCCTTAAGAATATTATATATATTTTAAATGCATGCTTCATAGAAAGTGTTACCAATAGGATTGATTTCACCATTTGAATGTGTTGTATTGTGTGTTTTAGTGATGATATATAGATGATGTAAAGTATAAACCTGGATGGTTGGAGACTGGAGGAGGGAAAGACGCTGAACTGTGATGCTGAGACCCTGACAGAACGAGAAATAATAAATGGATCGATTCGGTTCCATTAAAAACAATGGTATATTTGCATCCATGTTTGTAGTAATGTTTCAGTGAAGCGTACAGAAGTGTGGGTGGTGGAGAGGAGGCTGGTGGCCACGTCCGTTCTGCTGGGGTCCTGCACGGGAGTGTAGGAGGCTGTGCTGCTGCCCGTCCAAGTTGCTGCGGCAATTTAAGAGATTAGAAAGGTTTTGCATATGAAGCATTGGAAAGATCATAACACTCAGGCATGACACAACAAGTTTCCAGCGGCAAGTATTTTATCTGTCTGTGCTGAAAGAGAAAGTACATGCCAAAACCACAAGCCAATATTTGTGATGTTTGATATACGGCTTTGAGGAGCAACGTGTGGATCAATGAGATTTTACTGTTGGGCGGGGGTTACAGGAACAGGGACAGATCTTATTGTTTACTAATACTAAAATTACTAAAAATGTTTCATTAATTGAAATGAAGAGGAAATAAAATCATAAATGTTAGATGGAAAAACTACAACTTAAAGCAAACTAATTACTAGGCTACAAATAAAATGTAAAGCTAAACAAGAATATTTTTAAAAAAAAAAAAAAAAAAAAAAAAAGTCAAACACAATAAAATTCCTAAAATGTAAACGATTAACAGTTTAAAATGTAAAAATAAGTATTCTAAAAAAAAAAAAAAAGAATAACTTTAATAATACACTATAAATACTAATAATACTATAATTAATAATAATATAAATAACAGAAATAAATAAAAGTTTAAAAATAATACTTAACTTATTTCTACAGTGTATTTCTGCAGATTTTATTTATTTATTCTATTTAAGACTTACTACGGATTTTTAAAAATGATCTTTCATGCAGTGTGTGGCACAGCTCTACGTGAATGAAGACATCCTGCAGAGTTTTGAAAAGTTATTGTCTCTAAAAATAAATATTCGATATTGAATCGATGAATCGAGTCATTTTTAAAACAAATCCCAAGTCGTTTCATGTTAAGGTCAACACGAACACACCCACTTGTTGGTCTGAATGAAAATGTAAATTCATTCTTTACCACTAGGTGACGCTTTGGAGCACCAAATAACAGTTTCCACGGTAACGACAGAAACAAAGCAGCACTGGGCTTCATCAGATATTACAGGCATGATGTAACGACCAGTCACCGCAGATTAGTGTCAGCAAAGAAGTGCTTCGGAAAACTAATCTTTCTAGTTAAAAAATGAGATAAAAATAAATGCATATTAAGTGTTTTTTGACCTTGCATGCATGTTAACCTCCCAAAACCGAAATATGACCCTTTCATAACCCATAATAGGTGTATTTAACTCAAACAGAATTTATCGCTAGTCCCGTCGTGATTGGTCAGACCCTGGTGTGATACTCACTGTGAAAGGAGCCTTGCGTCTGGGAGTGTTTGGAGCTGTTGTAGCCGTTCTGGTTGGGGGGAGGCTGGGGTGGGACGGGGTCTGTGGGGGTCCGTGTGTGGGGTGGAGGGGGGAGGTGTAGGGGTCATGACTTGACCCTGAGGAGACGCAATCTGAAGTAAGCCTTCACCGTGACCTCCCTGCATCGGCATCATAGAGCCTGAAGCTGAAACACAAGAGAGTTGGGAAGATGAGGCCGTGATCACGCCACCGTGAGTCCGGTGCGCTCGGGGGGCGCCGCTTACCGGTGGGGGACAGGGGCATGTTGGAGTACAGGGTGACGGGTTGGGGCGGGCGGCTGGCTTCTGAAGGCAGCTGTAGAGGAGGCAGTGGCTGGCCGTAGTGGTCCGGAGGAGGGAGTTTCATCGCCCCCTGGTGGTCCTGCTGAGGAGGCAGGCCTGGGGGAACGTCCATCTGAATGCAGTCGTGGCTGTACTCTTCCTTTATTAGTCTGCCAGTGGGACCTACGTACCAGCCAGAGGACAAACTGAATTTATTTTACCGAGTCAGTTCATTAAAAAAAAAATTGAATAAAAATCACTGATTCATTTATGACTTAATCGAATCAGTGAATCTTGTGCTGAATGGCAAGCCATTTTTTTTGTAGAAAGACGTAAAATAGCACTGTTCAGTATCTATTTGTAATTTTATCTGCTCATTAACATTCCAATATACACATTTATATTTTAAAATATATTAGAAATTATAGAATTGATCAGTTGATTTATTATTTCAATCTTTTTTTTTCTTTTAATATATATAATATTTTTGTAAATAATCATGTTTCTCGTAAAGCGGATTTGAATGATTCCTCCAGGACTATATTAACTTCATATATCTATCAATCTATCTGTCAGTTAGTTAAAAAGAGGTTCAAAATCCTTCATCACAAATCATAAAACATCTAACAACGTCCTGTTTTATTTACACTATATCGAATCAGCAACAAAGTTCTACTCTGTGTCCTAAACTCCTTTTGTAATGGTTAACGTTTTCAGAAGTAACTGTAATTTAATTACACTTTTTTTCTCAGTAACTGTAACCAATTACCATTACATTTATTTTGTAATAGCCTAATACCATTACATGTAACTAGTTACTCGCCAGCACCGATTATTGCATAACGTACCCGTGTTTTGAAGACTGAGACCAACTGGAGACGAGAGGAGAAAAAAAAGAAGAGAAAGACATACATAAATTACAAGGTGTTTTTTTTCCCTGCACTGGCAGAAAAGCGTGAGACTGTATGTGTTCGCTGCTGGTGATGAATGAAAGGCCAGCGGACTCACCGATGCCTGGCGACACCACTCTCTCATAATGGTAAGGGTTGACACAGACATTATCGTACTTGAGGTCGAATGCGTACTGGCAGAATTTCACATGCTTCAGCTCGTTCTTGTGAAGGTCAGGCCAGCGCCACAACCGTGCGTAGATTACATGAGGAAAACCTTTACGACCGGCAACCTACAGGAGGAAACAACAAAAAGGAAGAGTTTGACAACATGGTACAATAACGCTGAAGGGAACACAATCTGTGAAATACTGCACTAGAATAATATAGTTGTAGTTAATAGAACATTTTCTAATTAAAACGTCCCAAGCATTAAGAGAAAACCTGGATTAGTGGTTTGAATATTTCACACAATTAAACAATTCGGATCCTTTTCTAAATTACTGTCAAAATGATGCAGTCATACGCGTGCGTGATATCTGAAACGTGATTTCAGGTTATGATTTGGTTTAATATTTCCATACTCATTAAAGCATGGCTTATCAAACCTTAGCTATTTTAATCCTTTACTGAATTATTTGGTCACTACAGTGTTATTTTAATACAATAGTTTACTAAATTAAATTAAAATAAACTACAATAAATTACAGCATTTTAATCACATCCATAAAAACATAATGACTTATGTTTACATAATGACTGTACAGTGTATATACTGAAAAAAAAAAAATTAAATAAAATTAAAAAAAAAAAAAAATATTTTATATATATATATATATATATATATATATATATATATATATATATATACTTTTACAATCATTCTAACTAGCATATTTAATTTATTATTGTCCAGTTTTTTATGTATTATACATGATTTAATAAATAGGTTAATTAATATTATTTCAGTTATTACTTTTTGCTTTTCCATCAAACTTATATTTTATTTAATTTCAGCCTTGTTTCACTAACTTTCAAAGCTGCATTTTAAAGCTTTCGTTAACAATAACGTCGCATTTAATGTATTATAAATGACGTACTTCAGATTTTTTTTATACAAATGAACATGTTTAAACGGAGGCACTGTTTTTACTTTTGCCCCGCTTGTCTATCACTGAAAGACGGAAGCGAGATGAGGAACTGATCGAGCCCGTACGAGCGATACGCCACCAAGTCAAACCTGACGCACCAAAATGACCCAAAACATTCTGAGCACAGCCCGTGACGCGACAGAGCCGCAGCAGAGCGTGACAGAGCCGCAGCAGAGCGGGGCAGAGGACGTGTGTGTGATATGATAATCCTCTGTAGATTAACACTAGAGGCATGACGCTGCGGCGTGATACAAGAGCGAGCAGAGCACAGGGATAAACCCAGCTGTCAGTGCCATTTAGGCAGACGGACTGAAACAGACACAAACGTGGTGGGGCTGAGAACCAAAAGGGTCAGGGTTCAAACCCCACGCCCGCTGGTCACTAGAGCCCATCACATTATACATTCAAATATATATATATATCTAAAACCTGCATTTTAAGACGACCATGAATCTGTTCTGATGAATTATACTCCCTAACATCTAAAACCACGCTCTAGGGCTATTAATGTGGTTTTGGGATGTCACCGCTTTGCGAAAAACCGCTTCCTTTCATGTAGAGATACGGGTGACATCCACAACGTTGAGGATGACCTATTTTTTGCACGTTCATTTTTACGCATCAAAACATGATGCTCGCATGCATTCATGTGGGGATATTTTTCATTCTCGTTTAATAGCATGAAGTATCTTGGCAGACCGGACCGGAAAGATCAGCGTAAAACATGACCTCGTGAAAAACAGCACACTGTAACGTAAAATAATAATATCGTAGGTCACGCTTTCCTTTTTTAAGTATACTGTAGGCGTCTTTATCTACTAAACAATAATAATAACGATTTGAAAGATGTAGGTTTATGCACGCTGTACTTATTGTGTTCGTGTTGAATTGATGCTGTTGAGGGGAACATGGCTATTTTCATCAAACAGAGGTGAAAATTAACTAATTAAATGTAAGCACATAGTAATTAAGGACACTTAATACAAAGTGGGGCCTGGTAGCTTTATATAATACAGTATTATTTAAAACAATAATAAATTACGATATTAGTCAATCTTTATGTGTAATTTCATAACTATATTACTCTGAAATGCTGAATGGACTGACAAGCATTTATGTTAAACTAAAATAAAGTTTAACGTCACTTCTACTGAATCATGTGTGTATTTGTAATGATGAAGCTGTGATTTATCGCATTATATTAACATTAAATGTGTTTATATATTTGTCACATTAACATTTGCGAATTTATTGCTAATATATCACCAAATATATATGAGCATTGCACTAACATTAAATGAAATGTATTCGTCAAGATAAATGCGTGTCTTTAAAGCACGATTATTAACGCATAACGATTTTAAAATGTACATGAAAGTCTAAGTGAGCTCTCTTCAGTACCCTTTTGTAACCTTGTATTATCGGCAAGTTCATATTTTTAAATGTACTTTAAGAGCAAATGATCTAGAAATTATAATAAATAAGTGTACATCCCAAAGAGACTGTAATGACAATATTTGTGCTAAGCACGTAACAGTAGGTTAATGTGTGTTTTCCCCCATGCTCTCACGGCCTGTGATAAGGTGACACATTACGTCTTCACTCACTAGGTGTGCTGTACTGCACCAGATTCTCCAGTACCGCGCATACGCCGCTTTCTTTCCTCGTGTTGCCTGGATATCATCACATCTCATGTGTAAAGAATAGCACGGACTATCTACCAACGGCCCTTCTACGCAGAGGAAAAAATAGACGGCCTTAAGTTAACCCGGCCCCTTTCCTGTGTTTTAGACAAAACAACCTTCACCGCCTCTCCTCCACCCCTCCCTCTAAAATCTGCCCATGCCCAAGGGTGGGGAAACTGCGCAGACGCCGTCCTTCTCCGTACGAACCACCGCTTTTACTTTGAGGTCGTTGAGGTTTACGGTCAAAGGCCTCGTGATGAACGTCTCTTTGTAGCTGCTGTCAATCATCTAGTATCCATGGAGACCGATGCTACAGGCAGGAAGCTATCAGCATTGGCCGAAGCTGCGGCTGCATCCGTGTCTCTCTCTCTCTCTCTCTCTCTCTCTCATATGAAAGCCTTATGTTCAGATGTGGGCGGTGTGGACACGATTAGCGCCGGGCCTCAAAGTAACACCCAATCACTGGGTTTATTCAACGGACAATGCCTTGATTATTTACATTGTCTGGCTTTATTTATCTCAGGACTCACAAATAGATTAGGGGAAACACAATTGTGTGAACGATGTAGGAAAACACACTTTCCAAAGTTGTTCTAGACAGGGGAAAGGGAGTTTATACAGTGGCTGATCGATGGGGGTTTTAAGAGCGGGATAGGCGATACATTTTAAAAAGAATCTACGCACTTTTTGGATTTTCTGGGCTGCTTTTTTTCCCCAAGGAAACTCTGTGGTATGGATTTAAATGTGGTAAAATATATTTACTGCATTTGATTACTAGACTTCCATTGTTTGTATGTGCCATCAAGTTCTATGTGTGGTTGTATTAAAAAAAAATGTTGTGTATATTTTTGTCCAGTGATGCAATAATTAGCTTTGCATGTAAAAAAAATAAAATAAATAACAATAATAATAATAATAATAATAATAATAATAATAATAATATAATATATATATATATATATATATATATATATATATATATATATATATATAATTAATAAATAATAATGATTTAATAATTTGACAGCTATAAATATTTATATATATATATATATATATATATATATATATATATATATATATATATATATATATTTATTTTATTTTGCTGTCAAATTATTAACAAAAAGTTTGTGTTGGCATAATGTATGCGTGTCTTCTGTGTATATTTATTATGCATATATTTTGAAAATGTTTACATGAATTTGCATGTCTATATTTATATAATTTATATTAGAAATAAACACATTAATATCTAAACATTTTTTCTGAAATATATACATGCTTGTTCACATGTATTAAGTATACTAAAACTTTACTAAAAATGTATTGCAGTTACTCGTTTTATAGCATTACTGTTTTTAATTTATCATCAAATAAATTCATCCTTTGTGAGAGACTTCTTAAAAAAAAAAAAAAAAAAGTATTAAAAATTTTCACCAACAACAAATTTGGAAATAGAAGCGTATGTAATACAATCTATTGATCCTACATTTACATTTATGGGATTTAAAGGAATTATTTGACACAATATTTACTCAGAAAAGAGAATCAATTTACTGTTATTTATTTATGCATGTACTTAGTTTGATTTATTTGTGTTTTATTTGTAACCGCCGTCACAAATAATTGAAATCACAAATCATGACCAAAACATTGCTATCTCCATAAAATATTGGATTTCTTAAAAATCCGAAAGCATTGGGGTATGCAGGGGGTATATATGTATTATTATGCGTTATTTATTTTTTTACATATTTACTTCTATATTTTGGGGGGTGGGGATATGCATTAATGATTGACAGCACTAATCAGCCAACGTCTACCAAATAATCGGCCAACCGAGTCACTAGTTCACTAGTTTTTTCGGGACAAAGACGCATCCTGACCGAACAGGTCCCGTGAAACCCTTTAAACACCTTCACCCTCGTGTCACGTCCAATCAAATCTTCACATTGACAGAATGACAGCCTGAAACGGCAATTCAGCGCCTGTCAGAAAAAGCCATCTAACACTGAGCAAAGCAGACAAGAAAAACCTGCCAAATGCAGACGTGACTCATCCATTCAGTCCATTCAGCACGAACATTTGGAGGGATTCCTGGAATTCGCTACATTGAAGCACGAAGGCGAACGCCACCGGTTGAGCGTCAGTTACTGTAAGCGCGCCTCACCTGCAAGCGTCCGTCCAGCGTCCTCTGGATGGTCACGCACTTGCTGGGATGGACTCCGTTGGTGGTGATGGCGGTGATGAGGGAGTCCAGCTCGTCCTTCTTCTCCTTCAGTTTCTTGACCAGGCTCTCGATGGCGCGCTTGGCGAAGCCCTCGTTTTCGCCGCCCTGCCTGTGGCACATGAGGCTGTGCACGATGCTGAGGCAGGCGTCATTACTGTTGGGAGGGTTCACGGACATCCTGCTGCTCTGACAGATGGGAAAACAGAACAGCAGCATCAACAGGCGACGTCTACTACAAACAACACACTGCCAGCAGAGCCTCACGGACATCGCTCAATACATCGTAGCTAGAATTATGTTTCCTAAAAATGAAAATCTTCTGTAATCATTTACTCAAGATATTTTTGATGCTTTCTGACCCTCCATAGACAGCAACGTTCAAGACCCAAAAGGCATTAAGGACATGATTAAAACAGTCCACGTCAACCGCAGCAAAAGAAGCTACGAGAACAGCTTCTGCGTGCAAAGAACGCAAAAATAACTTCATTGTTTTCTCTTTGACGCTTGTTGAACCATAGACCATTTTAACAACGTCCTTGCTACCTTTCTAGGTCTTGAAGGTGTCAGTCGTGTTGCTGTCTAGAGGTCACAAACCTCTAGGATTTCACCAGTCTTAATTTGTGTTCTGCCGAAGAACTAAGATGTTGAAAGTTTAAAACGACGTGAGGGTGAGCAATAACGACGGCATTGTCATTTTTGGGTGAACTGTCTCTTTGACCGTTCGTGTCTTTTTAATTCCTTTTCCCTGAATGTCAAGATAACGCCCAGTCATTTAGTATCGTTGTATTACATTTTGTATAAAAACGCCGGTCTTGTGGCAGTTTGATCCGATAATGAGTCAAAAAAAAAAAAGACCATCTGTCAAACTGAGATTGGAAGTCAAGTACACCGAGTTATGGGATACGCTTTTACATACGGTGTGTTTTGTCATACTGCTGCACATTGTAATAGGTCATCTCCTCCGTGCTTATAATAACGGCGTATGAAACACTGCGGAAATAGTACGAGTAGTAGATTAAGCAGGAGATTCCAGATATTCCAAATGTTTAAAAAAGCAGTAGCATTTAGTGCAAGGAGTCAACCAGCAAATGGCTTATTCTGCCTTCAAGTTCACTTAGGAAACTCGTACTTTTAAGTCGGCCATCCGTTATTACTGAATTTGCATTTAAGATGCGCCAGAACAAAACAAAGCGACTGTGAACAATAGGCCCGAAAAAGTATACCTAATTTGTATTGAAAAATCCAAGTAACTGGCCTTACATTGTTCCCTGCAGAAGCGGATCACTTGCAGACCGGGTTACGGACAGGCCTGCGGTATCTATGTTATAGTTCAGCGTTTCTACAGCAATCCCTTGCAACGTCACTCAGCGAGCCAAGCTTCGTCAAGACATCTTGTGGACATTCAAGGCCGTGATACTCCCGGTTTTCCACGCACGATAAACTGAGATCTGACGACAAAAACCCGCGATGTGCTGCAAGTGACCGGGGTGGTTTACACGTCGGCGATCAGCTTGAATTTGTATTCTGTACAGAAGAAGCAGGACTTCGTGTTGCGGTGACGAAACCCCCCGTGATCTTTGCATGAGACGTCGCAAGTGCAAAAGTGCAATATTTCTAGAGTGCAGTGGTAATTGAGAGCCGGTGGAGCGCCGACGGATCCTGACACTTCAGATCTCTGAGCATCATCAGCTCTAATCTGGGGGGAGCTTCTCTGAGACCCTTATTATCAGACTCGCCGATGCTCTCCATGTCTGCGCAAGTGGCCCTTGAGGCAGAGCGCCAGAGGAACAACTTTACATTAAGACAGAATGCACAATGCTATCAGATGAAGTGATTTCATATGCTGTAATATTTGAGAAAGCGGTTTCTTTTAGTCTTTCTGACAGAAACACTCATGCATTATTCTCTCTTCTTATCTGGGTGTATTACGCTGTTATTTCATCATATATAGTACAGTGCGCTTGACTAAAGCACAGCGGCCCGATTCTAGAGGACAAACCCGGCTTTAGATACCACATAACAACGAAACCCCAAGGTTTATGCTCTCGTGAAGACGCAGGCTTTCATATATGCAATGCTGTATATATAACATGAAATAATAATAATAATAATAATAATAATAATCTTTGGCATAATTCAATAGGAAGCCCTTATGTTTAAACTACACAATGCTTTATCCGACACGTTCCCGGCGTGCTGTAGGATAACATTACAGCTCATTAAATGTCATGCAAAGTTACAGGCAACTGTTGACTTCTCTGCAGGCAAACAAACGCAGCGGCGCAGATGCCATATTTGGTCACATGACGTCATCGAGTCCGCCGTCTAAACATTTCACGCGCTCCCGCTGGATAAGAGCAAGTTAAGGTGACATGCGAAGCCACTAACTAGTCGGGTAAATAAAATCGAGGCGAAGTGCTGAACGAACAACCTCCCGCTCGCGAACTTGCTGTGAGAGGGCGGACGTGTCAGCGTCTCGAGACAGCGTTCAAACGCTGGACGGATACGAAATAACGTCAAAGCTCAGACAAGGGCAAAGATGAGTTATTACGACACGGCCCGGACGCGATACGCTCCCTAACGAGCGAGACGTAGCGCGGGGTCCGCTCGTTTCCTCACACGGTCTCGAACGGCGCAACGTGCGTTTACAAAAAAAAATGAATAAAACGGGCGCACCGAAAACGTTGAAATACTCACACATCGGTCGTCTTGTCGGAGAATAGCGGAAAGCTGTCTTGTGGACGAGGACGGAGAGGTAGTAAATCGTGTCCCCTTCCCCCTCCAACATCTAATTTGAGCGTATCGGAGTCGATAGCGGACTATCAGGCTCGCTGTCTCCGCATCCTGGCCGCTCGCTACAATAACAAAAGCGGGTAGACATTGTGCGAGTGAGCGTCTCGCCCGGCTCCAGCCAATAGGAGGGCGAGTCTCAAAAGGACGGCGGCTCTCAGCCAATCAGGACGCGGCTCTCACGGCTGGGCCCCAGGGCCGAGGTCTGTCTGGGTCGCGTCTGGATTGACATATCGGCGCGACTGTTTTTAAGGTGGCGCCGCTGAGATTACTCCGCCCCGTATCGGCTCTCCCCGCCCCATTCATCCCTCCTCAGTTTCCATCGACGATTGAAATTTACAGCACTACTTTTAGACCGGCGCTCCGGTGCCGCGTGCGACGAGCGCTAGAAAGGCGCGCGCTTGTGCGCTATTCTGTGAAGTTTTGGAGCGCTGTGTTTACATTGGAAACTCAAAAACGTGCACTTTAAATACCAAGACGACCAGCTTAAAGCGAAGAAATCCTATCAGCGCAGTTTTGAGATGTTAACACGTGTGGGTTGTACATCACTGAAAACAATATCACTCATTATGTCTATATTATTATTATATTATATTATATAATATATATATAATAATAATATATTTTTATATATATTATTTTTAAATATATTATATAAAAAAGAAAACACATGGTTGAGTATATGTACTTATGTACTCAGACATGTATGAATTTAATAAAGATATTTTTTCATTCATAATGGATTCTGATAGCTACATAATTAGAGCTACAACAGTTAAGTGCATGAAGTATAATATTCCTCTCTTCATTGAAGTGCTACATCCATGTAGTGAAAGTGTACTTTTTCTTCACGTCTCAGAATAGTGTACAAGTAGGCCTTCAAGATTTGTGTGTATAATGCGTAGTGGATCATTTGATGTATTCTTTTTAAATCCCTACTGACAGCTTTAATGAAGGACTAACATACACATCGGACCCCAGAAGTTCACACAGAAAATCTGGGATTTCTTTCATTTAAGGGTTATAAAACAAATAGCATAAAAAATTTTTAAAAATCAAGCATTCGAGCATTTTCATTACTTTTGGACACAAACGGATACACTTTACAGCAGCAACATGCAGTGACATGCACACATTTCAAGTTTGCATATGGAGTGAGCGCCAAACATGAGCAGACTCCGAAAGCCTCTTTCATTTTACTTAGTTAAGTGATTTCAGGCAATCTGTCTTGAATCTCTCATCAGCAGAGCGGCTTTTAGGAGGCCCCTCATATGATTCCAACTTCCTCTGTGATAGATTCCCTCCCTTGACCTTTCACCTGTCCTCAAATCTTTTCCTAACCCTCTCCCTTTCAGCTAAAACAAGAGGTCACCTTCATATGCCCTTTCTCATATCCTCTTACAAAGCATCCACTATTTACAAAAAGACACGTGCATGCCTAAGATTTTACTGCTGATTCAATTATAATGCAATGCCATACTGTGGATACCTAGGGAAGATTCTTTATACCCCTAACATTGTCATTTATATAACAGAAATTCCATTCTATACATTTCTAACGCTCTTAAATAGACAACATGAATTATGTATTATGTAAAACATAAGAATATAAGCTTTGAAAGATGGCTAGTGCACACAAAAATGACAATTCTTTTCATGTAGAGGACAAAAGGACTTGAGACTTCACTCGCTCACCGATGGCTCCTCAGCAGTCAATGGGTGCCGTCAGAATGAGAGTCCAAACAGCTGATAGGTATTAAACTTTAAACTGTTGTTTTCGGCTAAAATACTACTAATACTGCTTTCTCTAGTGAAAAGGTAAGCTGTAAGAACACAAGCGATGGACTTTTCCATTAATTTGACATTATTGTGGATCATTTTAGTTTGGACGGAGGCAACGCTAAAAAGTCTAAATGATGAATTTGTTTCCTGCAAACACGCACATTTCACTTCACCAGATATTATTTGATGAATTGGAGCGGTGTGGATTACTTGTAGATTATTACTATGTTTTTAATTGGCTGTTTAGACTCTAATTCTGACGGCACCCATTCACCGCACAGCATCCGTTGAGCAAGCGACGCGTATGAAATCCGTGGCATGAAGAAACAAACTTATTTACATCCTGGACAGTATATTTTGGATGAATGAATCCTTTAAACGCATGAAGCACATTTGCAAAGAAAACAATTCGATGTGGACAGAGTCTGAATCCAAAAATAAAAAGACTAAAAGCTGAATATGTACAGGTAAATTAGACTAGATCAGTGGTTCCCAACCACATTCCTGCATGCTTTCTATGTCTCCATAATAAAAACACGCCTGATTTAGATCATCAGCTCATTAGTAGAGATTCCCAAGATCTGAAATTTTGTGTGTTAGACAAAAGAGAGATGCAAAATTGGGGAACATGCTTGGAAACCACTAGATACTTTAATAATAATATTATTAGTTATTCAAATCGTACATTTGCAAATAACTAGTACATCCACAGCATTGCATTTTTCAGCAACAGTGACATTCATACAGACAAATATTTGATTAAAAAGTCACACGTTCAGGAAATAAACGACTGCTGTCCGTCTCCCTGACTACTCTTGAGTGTGTTCTGTTAGCAGTGCTTTGCATAGCCCAGCGCCCTTTAATGATAAGAGGAAGATTCTGCAACTCTACAGCGTTGGTCCTTGGCATTGAGCACAGTGTAACGGTGCGTTCCCAAAATGCGAGATCGGGGCCGTCATGGTTTGCTGGGGGAGCGCGGGGTAAACGCTCCAGACGCCTCGAGCATGGTCTTCCTGCGTGCCGTCTCTTTAGCAACATTATGGTTCAGCCTTCGCAAGCGCTCCTGCAACGTACAAATGGTAAAGATCGGAGGACGGCAAGCGAAGTGATGTCTTAAGCTCAAAGTCAAAGTCTTACCTGCGCATTCTGGAGTATGTTGTTGACGAGCACCACTCTTCGTCTGGCATTAAGCAGTTTTTTCACATAGGGGTCTAGGTCTAGCGCCACCTTCTGGTGTTCGTTGATCCTACACAGCTCTGCAGAAGAAACGTTGGCATGAGATGATGATATAATTGACATGATATTTATGAATACTGCAGGAAGGGGCCGGAGAGTTGCATTATAGAATTTGTAATGTGGATGGATCACTAAACACTTAGTAATACTGAAAACAGATGATTATGTAGAAAGCAAAAGTCCTTTTATTCATGCCTCATCCAAGTATGAAAACATACATACACACACACACACACACACACGTCAACATTTGAAGTGGCTCAAACTTTGATGAACCTTTTTGATCTATAACCCGAATGCCGGAAATGTTGGAATGGTTTTTTTTTTTACTTTTTAATAAAATGAAACCTAAGAGAGCAAATACGTTATTCACAGAGAACAAACGTTTAAACCAATAAATGTTACGCTTTTATCCACTAAATGAGCTCATCTTAAATTTGATGCCTGCCGCAGAAAGCTGGCCCAGGGAAAATAAAGGGCTGAAGAAGCAATACATTTTGAAAAGACTTAGCTGGGAGAACATCTAGCAACTAATTGACGTCAGGTCTGTAACATGACTGTGTGTAAAAGGGATGTTTTAGGATCTGAAAGAGTGTGTGTGAAAAGACTGTGGAATATTCTGCGTGTAAGGGACAAGGCTGAAGACCTCTGTTGGATATCGGTAGTCTTCAGGCCCTCGGGAGACACTGCATCAATTCATCAACATGATAAATGGGCCCAGGAATACTTCCAGAAACCACCCGCCAAGTAATCTACAGCTCTATCATGCAGAAAGGAATCCATATGTGAACATGTGCTGCGGTGTCCTGTGTGTCAAGGTTTTCTAAGTTTTATATACATTTGTAATGAAGTCTTTTTCTGCATGAAATTTTACAATTTCACAGTTTAAACCATTTTTAAGTTACGTATCTTCCATTGTGAAAAATAAAGTATTGCCTCGTGTGCTTTGAAATTCGTTTAGTTTTCATTTCCAACATTTCCAGAATTTGGTAGCGTCGACTATTGCATATACGCTTGACTGGTATCGTTCCTATATTATTACTATTGCATGTCATTCCCCAGTTTAGCACACATCAACAAATACCCAACTTAATTAACCGCCGAGAAACAGAAATCTCATTCAAGAAGCAAATGGATAATCTTCGTTCTGTGAACTTACCAGATGCCAAATTATCAATGTGTTCCCTAAGTTCCACTTGGCTTTCTCTGTAAAGATAAATTGACAGTATATGAACGATACAGCTGTATATACTTACTTACTTACTTATCTTAACCGCAAACATCTTACGCTCCCGCGAAAAGACGGGAAATAAACAGCATCTCCGAGTCACGAGACCCGTCTTGTTGACAGCCGTTAGCGTGTTAGCTCACAGAAAGAGCCGTCTCGAGTTAAACGGTTCTCGGGTTGACAGCGTGTTTCCCACAATACACCACCTGACTGAGTGCACGTGTAAGTCGAGCTGCTGCACGGCGGGGCTCAGGAGGTCGAGCAGACCCTCGGCGAGGGCGTCCTTCCCTGAAGGGGTCTCCAGCACCGCTAGCGCCGCCATCTTCACCGAGCTCTGGTTTGACGCGCGATGGTTTGTAAATCAGCGACCCTCGAGACACGCCTACTTCTGCGTCACACGTACGGCTGTGCCCAAATACAATCACGGCTACTGGCGTATTGCTCACTACCTAGAAAGAGCGTGAGGCTGACGACAGCGTAGATGTGGGATTTATAGCTATATATGAAAAGAAATAAGCATAAACACATAATAATGTCTCTACATAAACATGCATTTAGTGAACCCCTCTGATTTTGTAAATGTGACCATTTTTTCATTACACACTATGTGTATTGTCGCATAAAAATGCCAATAAAATACGAAAATACTGATCTTAAATGTGGGCCTGTTTTAATAGGCAATACGTTTACATTTAAAACACAAAAATACCATTTTGTATGCGTATCTTAAAAGACAGGTATCTGACACAAGGCCCCTCCCTGACTCTAGTACTAGTATGGTACGCTGCTATTTGGCACGCAACCTCTCGTGCGTAAATCTCGCGATATCTGACGTAGTAAGCGGCGCTCCATTTTCCTAGCTCGCGCAGTTGTTAGCACCATTTTGTGATGAATGAGGGGAGGGGAGGCAGATAGGGTTGCGGATTAGAAGTAGATCGGCGTTAACCGGACAGTTTCGTGGGATATAGTTTTGTTTTTAAAGTTCTTAAATATATTTAGAAGAGGGGCGGTAGTTGTACAATTTCCGGGCGTCAAGTAGAGAAGTTTGGAGCGTGATTTTGTCGAGTCCGTGCTCCGGCGACCCGCTAAGCTACACAGCTAACAGACCTGCCCTGACTACTGCACGAGCGTTTCAGAGAAAAGGTGAGAGTTAAATGTGTCTAACGTTTTACATGTAACGTTACAGTGGCTAAGATGTGAAGTTTTGTGCCTTACTTTGATATCGAAGCGCAAGGTTGATGAAGAGTCATACGGTTTTGTAAATACATTTGTCAAACCGGTATATCTAGTTGCTTTACGATTATGTTGACGCCTGGTATGAATAACAAAATGTTCTGAAACCGGCTGAGCTTCTGAACAGCGCTGTTATGCCTACGATCATACTGCAAAAGTATAAAAAATAAATGCTGTTTATTAACTTGGGTTTCAGAGCGGGGCCTCAATGGAGGTTCGGGGAGTTTGTGGAAAAGGATAAATAGAAAAAAGTACAAGTTAATACTAATGTATGCGTGTATACACTTAAAGGGAATTTTTAAATGATTGTAAATCATTTAAGAAAATAAATATAAAACATTCAACTAAATAAACAAGGGCAGCCAAGTCTGTGGAAGTATTTTGAGAAAACTGTTTAGAAAAAAGGCTTACAAATGTAAAGGATTAATAAAAAACAAACTATCTAAAAAAAATGTAAATGAATGCAAAAATTAATTAAACAGGGACAACTCAGTAGCATGGTTTGGGGTATTATTTTTTTTTAGGCAATATGGAGAAAAAAACTTGAGACTTGACTTCAAAAATCACAGTACTCAAGGAGAAGACAGGAAATAGGAAAAGTCAGCCTAATATAGAATTTTTTGTTTGTTTTAGACGTCTTTTCACTGTATAAACTTGGTCTTTATTTAATAATCTATTTAGTTGACTTTTTTATATTTTAGCATAGAGGGCTCTTGCATTAATAATGATCATATTTAGGGGTCCGTTGTGTCTAAAAGGTAAAAAAACAAACCCTGTTATAAGTAATCGGCTCACAAGATTTTAAAATCCAGCCAGCATATAACCTCAGATTTCACCGTTGACTTTCACTTTCGTTTCATGGGTTACAGAAACCTAAGATCTTCATTCTTCCGTTTGTCCTCTACAGGAGAGATCCCTGCGAGTCTGAAGAAACATGAGTGCCCCTTCTTCTCAAAAAGTCGTCCTGAAAAGCACCACCAAGGTGTCCCTGAATGAGCGGTGAGGCGCTACGCATCCTGACAGCATTATCTCAAGGCCAGGGGGAAAAGCATACAAAGATAACTAAGGCATCAAGCCTCAAGACACGTGTACTATGGAGGTCATTGAGGGGGAGACATCAGACCTGACGTGGACGCTAGACTGCCTGCACGGTGTGCGCCGCTTACCCAAGAAGACGGCGCTTACGCGAGTCGAGAATAAAGACCTGACGGCGTGCCGCGTTCGGCGAGCTGTCTCTTGTGTAAGCGGCGCACACCCGGAGGTGAGAGGGTAACGGTGAGGTAAGCCGGCTGCGCTTGAGTACGCTGCAGAAGAGCATCCTCAGCCGTGGGAATGAGTTGATAATGCAGGGTGGCGCCTGCGCCCTCTCTCATACAAAAAACACACACTCTCTCTCTCAGATGAGTTTTTTTTCCCCTCTGCCTTTCTCGCTTTCTCTCTTCAGAATGAGGTGCTCAGTCCGTACCTAGACGTGACCCGTCTCCTCCCAAACCCCTTCCCCTCGTCTCGTCGGAAGCAGGACAGGCGTACCGGGGGTCACGGTCTGGGTTGTAAGTGGCTGGGTTGCCAGACACCCCTCTAGCCCCGGGCCGTCTCAGCGCGTGGCGACGTCGCAGTGGGTTGACGGCGGCCTGTAAGTGGCAAGCGCTCGGAAATCTGCCTCTCTTCTATCTCTGTCTTCTCTTTTTTTTGACGCGGGAACCACATCGTAGGCGTTGAGTTTAAGCCACATATGTTGGGGTGTCTCCACACGTAATGGAGAGAGAGAGAGAGAGTAAATGAAAGCAGGTGTGGTCTGAAAAGAGCATTCTCTAGATTGCTACAGGATCGGCTGTAGCTGCGTCCATGCTGTGTGAAATGATTTGATTTGGAACCCTCCTTTCCTCGTATCCCCCTTTCCCTCCTCTCTCTCTCTCTCTATCTCTCTACCCTCCTCCTTCTGTTGTGTCCCACAAGCTTCACAAACATGCTGAAGAACAAGCAGCCGACAGTGAGTAGCATCCGGGCGACCATGCAGCAGCAGCACATGGCCAGTGCGAGGAACCGCCGGCTCGCTCAGCAGATGGAGAACAGGCCCTCTGTGCAGGCTGCCCTGCAACACAAACAGGTAAGAGAGGACATGACGCATCGCGGTGATGTAGATGGTGATCTAGCTGATTACTAGCACTACTAGGGGTCTACTCTGCAGATGTGCATTAAATTCAAAAGTGACACAAAAGGCTGTTATCTGTCTTTCCCTGAATGTAAAAGTAAGCCTATGGGAAGCAGATGCCTTAGGGAAATAATGAGGGGGAAAACATGTAGCAAACTGCACAGCTGTTTGTACTAGACGTCAGTGTGTTCATAATTAAGATGATAAATTAAAATAACATGCTAGGACACACCATTTTTCAGTATCAAGCAGCAAAGCAGTTGCTGGACACAGATTAGACAGGAAACTATACCCATAAAATTTACAAAATTGGCCACATGCTGGATAATTGGTGCTGTCAAATCATGAATCGCATCCTAATTAAGTTTACATAATATGTATTTGTATGTGCTGTCTATATTTGTGTATAAATACACACATGCATGTTATATAGAATAAATCATATGTAGAGAAATAGATATTTTCAAAATATGTGTGTGTGTACACAGAACACGCATTATGCAAACAAAAATGCATTTTGGATGCAGTTTAATTGGAATTAATTGTTTGACAATGCTAGTTTTTATTTAAAAAAAGCTTTTTTGAATTTGACATTGATCAAAAATCCATAAATGAAATTTATTAAGTTTAACTGTTTATTCGTAACTAATATTCATCACTCTTTCTTGAGCAGCGAATCGGCACACGGTGGTGATTTCTGAAGGATCACCTGACACTCAAAGCTGAAGTAATGATCAGCTAACAAATTCAGCTTTGATCGCAGGAAGAACTGACATTTTAAAATATTCAAATAGAACATTTTGAAATATTACAAATGATTAAAAAAGTTAAATGAAATTTCACCTTTCTTTGCTTTCATTAAGAGAGATTCTTTGTCTAATTAAATGTTTTTTCGTCATGTAATATTTTAGTTTTCTTGAGAAAACATGCTACATTTATAAAACGATTTGTTTTCAGCTCCTATCACAAGCCTCACTGGCTGTCGTTTCATCTCATTCAATTTCCCAGGGGTTATTTTAGGATAATGTTTTCAATCATTTTCAAATAGTTTACAGGGTGGTTTAATATTTAACAATGCTGGTACCTTTAATACAGTAACGGTAAGACTTCACAGTCTGAAGTCACAAAACTGCAGGCTTACAGTTCATTCTGAACCCATTTTGAATATCGTGCGTATTATTTTGAAATGCAGATATGTTGTGAAAGTCATTTCATGCTGGCTTTATAAGCTAGGCATACCACGTTTAATTTCATCTCAAGTCAGCCTAGAGAAAGAGTCCTTCATATCGCCCACCTGTAGAGCCTAAAACAGCGACTTGGGAAGAGCAACATCCAGGCCAGGCTGGGTCGACCCATCGGGGCGCTGATGCCGGGAGGCGGCAGAGGACGGGGATTTCCTGGAGGATTACGTGGAGCTGGACGAGGACTGCGGGGAAGAGCCAGAGGTGGCGGCATGAGAGGAGCACTCACTCTTAGAGGTGACGGTCTCTTCTTCATCACACGGCTTTGTTCTCCCTGTTCTTAGACCACTATCCTGAGTTAACGCTTTTAATTAACACAAAGCTGCATACCATCTATTTAAATTCACACACACCAGTTATAATTACGATCTGCTTCGGTTTTAAATATGAGGGAGACAGCTTCTTAACATTTCAAAAGAAGCCTGCTTCATTTGGAGCTGTCAGTCACAGCTGATGTCTTAGTGTTACGCACCTGCCCTCTAAACCTCACGATTGGTCTAAGCTGTGGTTTTACAGCTGTTAAAGGGACCCCTGGTGGGTTACGAGGCTTGTAGTTCCTGCACCTGTTGAGCAGCTGCGGGGTGATAACAGAAAGAGACAGCTGAAGCCAGCCTTACTTCTCTTCTGAAAGAGTAGTTGATCAGTGGGATAGTTCACCACAAATTGTAACTTGTGATGTTTTGCCCAATCTTTTTGACTTAATTCTGTGAATATATTTTGAAAAATGTTGGTGACCAAACAGTTTTGGTTCACATTGTATGAACCCAAAAATAAAGTCAATGGGAACTGAATCCGTTTATTATCCCTAGATTTTAGCAGCTGAAATAATAGTGTCCACTTTTTGAGAGAAGTTAACCGTAAAATACATGGCATTGACCTGTGTAGTAAAACAATGAGGTTCTCGGGTATGATGTTATAAATGAATGGCGCTAGCTTGGTAACTTGAGAATGCCAGACTTTGCTAAGTACTCACTTATGAGCTTTGGAAGTAGTTTTCACGTTAATGTTCCTGTGGTGAAATGATTGTTAGGTGCAGGTCAGATGAGAGGTAGGGGAGGTCCTGGACGTAACGGTCTCCGTCGAGGCATGCGTCATCGTGGAGGAGCTCCAGGACGAGGAGCTTTGGGAGGCCGAGGAGCAGCACGCGGAGCACCTGGAGGAAGAGGTGAGGAATTCATTTAATTATTTATTTATTTATAAGTTTCAATGCAGCTTCAAAGGCCTCGACTCGATCCCAGCAGAGGAATAATGGTCTTATCTAGCACAACAATCTGTCGCTTTCTTTAAAAAAATAAAATAAAATGAAAAAGAATAATAATAAAATACCATTTTTAACCCCAAAGGCTTGGCCTGTTAATGCACATCACATGAAGACACGCATCGGAGAGCTAATGCTATCCAAGCATAAAAAGTGTGTAAACTTTTATTCGTTTGGCTAAGTAAGGCCCTTATTAGGGTTCTGTAGAGCTGCATTGAAACTGTATTTTTGACTTTTAAAATAATATATTAATTTAATAGTTCGCATAGTGAACTTGAAATTTTAAATTAATGCATTATATGGCCTTCTCATTAAAATGCTTGTCTCCGAACATTAAAGTGTATGATTGTCCGTCTTAGGCCGCGGGGGTCTGAGAGGTCGTGGAGGGTTTGCAGGAAGGGGTCGTGGACGCGGCAGAGGCCGGGGAGCGGGCCGTCCCTCCGTCACAAGAGAGCAGTTGGACAACCAGCTCGATGCGTACATGTCCAAGACCAAGGGCCACCTGGACGCCGAGCTGGACGCGTACATGGCCCAGGCGGACCCTGAGAGCATGGAGTGACCACAGCCGAGACGGCAGCTCCCCAAAGATCTGCAGATAATAGACTGATTGACAAGATACGCGTGTCCAGTACCATTAAAGCTGTTGCTCTTTGGACGCTCCCGGAGAAGACATTTTAAACTTGAAGGCTGTACAAAGTTATGTATCATCACCCCCTTTATCTTCAAAGATTTGCTAATCGCCACTCGTGTTTTCTAAACTGAACTCCGTATCATCAGGAAATCCTCACCACACTTTTAAAAGTCAGTGAGGTGAAGGAACGAAAATCTTGTTTTCAATCGAGCTATATTAATAGATTGTTTAATGGGGTTTTTTGGTTGTTGTTTTTTTTAAGTTCAGTAAATGGCAACAATGTTTGAGGAACCGTGAACTCCCAAGTACGTTTGATCATCCGCTGTTAAAATGTGGTTTATATAGATGAACAGATGTTAATTACCGTAATGTTCTACAAATGAAACTTACCTTTTTATTAATGTATTTTTATTGTTTTAAAGTAGAACTTTTATTCAGTATACGCAATCTTGATATCTTTTTTTTTTCTTTCTTTTTTTGTCAAAAGATGTTTTAAAAATATAATGTAACCCACAATTTTTTTTTTTTTTTTTTTGGCTTAAAATAAATCTTGGCCATAAGACTCATGTGCTTCATTAACGATATTATCAACACTAACTTTCTGTACTTGTGATTATTTTTTTTATTTTTTTATTACTTTTTTTGTGTCTCGTCTTACGAACTTTAAATGTTCAGCATCTCCACAAGAGGGAGGTACAAAGCTGTCCGCGTGATATTGTAGGGATGTTTTCCTTCAAAGCATGACTTAGATGGGAATCATTTCAACTTTTCAGGGGTGTATGAATGTGTGCAGTGCACTCAGATTGACCTAAATAGGATTTATTGTCTTAGCATATCGATATAAAAATACAAAGAGAAAAAACCCTTTTGTTATCGGCTAATGTGCATTCAACATATTAGGTCAATGTTTCCCAAACGGGTTTGCAAGATTTACATGTAACACGGTTTTAACAGATAATGTAATAAAAAAACTGATAGAATATAAAAAGAATAGATAAGCTATTGTTGAGACCTTTTTGGTTTTATTATCTGTATAATACATAAAAAGCAAACAATTTGTAATGAATACAGTGCAAGTCTAAAAGCCCATTTTTATTTTATTTTTAATTAGGATAATGAAAAATCGAATAAAGGTCAAATAGATGTATTTTTAGCCTTGCTAAGAACAGCAAAAAAGGAAAGTAAGTTATGAAAGAAAGTAAGTGGCAGATGAATAAAATTGCAGATTGCAGAAATGCCAAAAGTGTTCTAGTCTAGGATTATGGGGAAAATAAGACCGGGACATAGTATATTTAAAATGTCATTCATTCTTGGACATTTTCAGCATCATTACTCAAGTCTTCAGTGTCACGTGATCCTTCAAAAATCATTCTAATATGCTGATTTGCTGCTCAAGAAACATTTCCTAGAATTAGTATTAAGGTTGAAACCAGTTGTGTTATTTTATATTCTAATTTATGCAGCATCCATGACAAACAGAATTATTAATTTCACAAAAACAAATCTTGCTAAGCACAAACTTTTAAAAGTATAGTACATAGAAGGGTAAAACTTTATTTCTGTATCCCACTTTAGAAGTTCTACTAAAAGTAAGTTACTTTGCAACTATATATCAACATATAGCAGTCATTAGAGTATCAGTAAACGGTCTGCTTAATATCTTCTAACACAACATACCACATACTGAGTATATGTCAACTTATCCTGTTTAAATCTTAATTGAGATAAATGTAAAATTACCATCACATAGTAACATCAATTAAAAAAAATTCAACCCTATTCGTGTACCTGCATGTGACCATTAACCAAAGTGGATATGCAAATGTGATTCTTGATTATTACGTTTGTTTTTACTTCAAATAGTCTAAATATATTAGGTGAAAAACGGTCAAAAAATGTGCAGTTTAATGTGTTTGAAAGATAAAAGCCTCCCAAATGGCAAAATAGTATACCGAATTATGCTGTTATGAATAACGCTGCTGAATGAATAACGTAATCACAAAAAGAGTTTTTAAATGTAGTTTTGATCTAATTACAATTTTTGGGAAATGATTAGCCCACCTAATCCAGAATAACGAATACTTAATACCAGGACTGTTTAATAGTAAAGTAAGCGAAACGCGCTGAAATATCAGTACTGTACGATGTATTTTCAAGCCGGCTGAATAAACTGTTTCTCGACTCGAAGCCGCTTCGAAACGGAACTGACGTTTTGTTTAGGTGACGTTGACAGCGCACCATGGCAACGCTTCGGACTCTAGACAGAAGAGATTGAGCGCTCGGAGCGGATCCTGCGAGCGGAGATTTGAGAAACGAGGCGAGCTGCCCTGCGCCGGACGCGTGCGAGATATTATAACCGCATTACCGAGTATTAGTCGCGTCGTTCGTGCGCTTCGTTCATTTCTATAAACACTGGCGAGAAGTTGAGGCTGCGCGGCACGAGCGCGATGATGCTTGAATCCATCGAAGTTACAGGTGAGTCTGTCAGCGTCTTACAACATAATGCATAATGCCCTTTTTCACAAAACCGAAGCGGAGATTCTTAGAAATAATCGCAGAGATTTGATTTCATGCGTTGGGCTCCCGCGACTCTACTTAATTATAAAGTGGCTCCAGAAAGTAGAATAAGTTCACTTTCTTTCGTGTCGAATGGGTGTTTTGGTGTTTCTACCCCTCGGATTTTAACACAGACAGTGCGTGTTTCTTCAATGCTGAGGCTGAGGTCCTTCTGCATCAGTGCACCTGTCAGAGATGTCCTCTGTGATAAAGCCTGGGATCATTTCTCACAGGCACGTGGACCAGTGCTGCCAGCGTGTGCTCCACATGAGCTAACACTGATACGGTATATGCATCCTTATTCGATCCTCCCGAGGTGATGTAAGACATGCATTACAGTGCATACATTTAGCAGATGCTTTATCCCAAGTGATATACGTGGAAGAGAGTGGGATTACGAAAGCCTCACTGAATGATTGTCAAAGCCGTACCTGTCATGCTGAATGGGGAATATTGTTTGTTGTGATTCCTAATAGGATTAGCCTGGTCTGTGAAGTCAACTCACCAGACAGTGAAAGAGCTGCTTACAGCGTTTCTCGTCTTTTGTTGGATTCAAGGTTAAGTGGGCGAAGGAGATTTTGTTTCCGGGGAAATGGGGACGCAGCACTGAATCGACAATGACTGGGCTGGTCTCAAGTTTAAGACCAGCCGTATTTCCTTTACTTGAAATTCCACCTGGTGCTCTCTGTTATCACATCCTAATATATTTCGATACTTTCAGGACAGTTCAGGTGAAGTCAGTCAGGTGAAGATTGCACGGTGTGCATCTCCAACCCGAGTCCTCACAGAAATATGCACACGGCTTTTTGCCATTAGTGAGAGTTGAATATTTAATATGTAAATGTGTACTGTATATGGACATGAAAACAGAGCTTAAAATCATTTTTTTTTTACATTTATTCATTTCTATAATTTGTTTTCTGCGTACGCAATGGTTATAAATGAATCTCAGAGTCTCAGAATCAGCCCTCTCAGGCCTGACTTGCCTTAAAGTGACCTTCTTATAATCTTGGATTTGACTCGGACATGGCCCTCTTCTGGTTTTGGACTCAGGCTTGACTTGAAGCGACCCTTTTTTTGGTTTCAGACTTGAAGCAAGCCGTTTTTTTCTAACCTACACATGTCTAAGCCCTGAATCAAATCAGCTTCAAGACAGCAATTTACTGTAGTGCATCCTTAAGTATATATTACTTTTTTTGTATAATATGTTAAAGAAGAATCACTGAAATATGTCTGTGTGTTCAAGCCTCGGTCATTGAGTAGATTATTGTGGTTCTCGTTCCATTTTTGTTCCAGAACGGCTCCATTGGCCGGAGATGGAAATGTCTAAGAGTTGTGTCCTAAGCCCCACGGAGAAGCCCGTGAGCCCCAGTCAGCTGCATCTGGAGCGCATGTCCTCTGGCGTTCTGAAGGACCTGTTTAACACGGCCACCAGCAGCTACAACACACTGCTGCAGAAAGAGTCAGACGATCAGGACCCCAAACGCTCCTCCTACAAGTTCCCTACACGAGTCTCCACGGCAAGGCATCGCGGCAGACCCCTGCCGACCCTTGCACCTCTAACGATGAGCGGCCTGGCTTTCGGTTGCAGAGACAGCAGGCACGCTCAGTCGGTGTTCTCGTGTTTCTCCAGCAGCAGCTCCAAACAAACTAACAGCATCACCATGCTGGGCAGTGCCATCCGGCTGTCCCCCTGCCCGATCCCCAGGCCCAAAAACAGCTGCACGGCCGGCACCAAACTCCCGCAGCTGTCCAGAGTGCTTCCTGCTGCTCGCGACGTAGAGAACTCAATCAAGAAGCTCTGCATCCTCGCTGCCATAAAGCCGTGTAATGTAGAGAAAGAGAAGGCCAGGTTTTTCAAAGCAGACTTTAAATACAATCCTCAGTTTGAATACAGCAACCCTCTACCTCCACAAGTACTAGCCAAGCACAGCGTCGCTTCAGACCGCTTCCTCACACAGGTGAGTGCCCACACTCTCACACTGACTCAGGTTATCCGGTCATAACACTACACTTCAACAATACACGCCTCCGACTTAGCACATGACATATTGCATTCAGACTTTGGCGCACAATGCTTGTGTTTGCACATTAGCATAGATTCCTTAAAATTTTCCAAAGACATGCATTAATACTTTGCCACCGTTTACAGATGAACATGAGCTCCATCAAATGTTCCCGTTCCACTGTGCAAAGGGTTATGAGTGACGCTAGTTTGAAAATCATGCAATTATGCATACTCAAAATGATCATAGTTTGTACACCTTTAGTATATGAAGTTATGCTACTCTGTTTAGGCGGATAGTATGCAAATCGGCATGCGGCGTCAACATGTCTAATGATTTTGTTTTTCATTTTATTGCATGCTGCATTGCATAAAAAAAAGCCAATGCTCTCTCACTGGTCAATGAAACTGTCGGTCAGGCAGATAGACAGGCATACTAGTTCAAGTTAATTGTGTATTCAACAACCGTTCCAAACCAGTTTGGCAACGAAAATCAGTATCATAAATATAGTTTCCTTTGATACGTGAGAACTTTTTTCTGTTTTTTTTTGGCACTTGGCACTATCTATTTGGCAACAAATGATAGACTAAGGCTGTGTTCACACTTGAGGTCTGTTTTGAAGCTGCCAGCGCTTTTTAAAACATCACCGCCAGCGTCTTTTTCTGCAGCTCAGAGCGTTTTTTCGAGTTGAAGTTGACAGCTGACCAATGACCAAGTGAGTGGAAAACGCTGTACTTATTCAGTCAACAGTTCTTTATTTACCTTCAGACTGCAGACAAACAAAGATGCTCCAAACTATGCCGTGTACTTTATTGACAAGAGAGGTGGCAGGAATAATGAGCTTTTTTAACGCCAATGGCGTTAAGAGGTTTAACGGTGGTGGCGTCACTTACAGATCCTTGATCAGTGATCTTTAGAGGTTGTATTTCTGATTTGAGTCAAGGTTCAGAAAAGCTTTGGAAAAATTAGCTTTTGTCAGCGCTACCTGATTAAAATTTGAGCTTCGCTACTGAAAAGTGATTCAGAAAACAGTAAAGCTACCTCCACGCTACAGAGAAATGTAGTTAAACCACTGGGATTTGGTCATGTTTGTGTGAGAGCTGACCTGGCCTGAACTTTGTTAAAGAGCTAGAGTGTGCCAGAGGTCCCAGCAAATCTGCCCTCAAGGTAGTTTTCAAATAATCCAGATGAACGTGATTAGCGGGATCAGATGTGTTTAATTAAGGTTGAAGCTAAACTCTGCAGGGCCGTGACCATCCAGGAACCGAGTTTGGCACCCCTGCTGAAAGGTCACCGTCCTGTAAGTGAGATTAATAGGAATCGCTCCTGAAATATACACTGTGATTCTTTAGTTCTGTACGTTCCACGTGGATTAAGTTAGCAACAGGTGCTTTATCTTTATAGCTGCATTTTTAGGCTCAGCAGCTCAAAGCGATGTGCTACAACTGTTTGTGTTGCCAACAACACAGTCAGACTAATAAACCCCTTCGAAAAGTTCATTAAATCAATCGAATTCCCTTTCTCGCTAGCTGTTAACAGAGCCAACGCTGACAGACCAGCACAGAGCACTTTACAAAGCCAAGAAAAACAACACAGAAAGTCCTATTTAATGGATTAATGTGTATATGTGGGGTATAGTGGCTGTATTAGAGCTTTGTGTGCTGTAGCAAAGGATAAATGGATTCATTTCAGAGCATTATATTGATTATCTCAGAGTGCCGAGCTCATTGTGGATCAACCTCAGGCATATCCTGACGGGTCCCAAATCTGTTTTCATAAATCCACACAACACCAAAGGCCTAGCCGTGGCCTAGTTATTTACTGAGGTCTGTACATGACATAACATTTGAGCGTTATATACAGTTATGGTTCTGCAAGCATATTTCACTTGCACAGCTTTATCTCAAAGCACAAGCAGCCCCAGATATCAGTCATACTACATAAGGGACCTTTACTCATTCATACTCACTTAGCCAACAAAATGTAAAAAATAAAAATGTCATTTATTGGAAAAATCAGCATTACCCTAGTCATAATCTCAAAACCCAGTCCAAGGCTAAACATTATTCATTCTTAACATCAGATA
This sequence comes from Puntigrus tetrazona, assembly GCF_018831695.1. Taxonomy (NCBI): domain Eukaryota; kingdom Metazoa; phylum Chordata; class Actinopteri; order Cypriniformes; family Cyprinidae; genus Puntigrus; species Puntigrus tetrazona. Next base: position 4,815,621 of record NC_056717.1, on the reverse strand, counting down.
TTAAAGTGTTGTAAAGTAAAACATTTACATCATAATCAAAAATCTGAAGTGCAATGGTACGTTGTTTTTTTTTTTATAGAAAAAAAAACTGGCGTAAACAAAAACAATGAAGCCATCATGAGGCCTTGCTTTGCTGAATGTCTGTGTTGTAAAAGTTGTCTCCTCTACTGTCGTCTCAGGCTGTGCGGATCATGGAGTTGGCCTTGCAGAAATACGGCTCCTATGAGAGGTTTGAACAGGCTACTGGAGGAAACCTCCTCACCAAGAGCCGCATCTGGTACCATGTCAAAAAATACATGGAGAAGGAAGGATGCATGGGAGAGGTATCGGAGAGATCGTTAGAGATGCATATAAATGCACAGTCTGTAAACTGCACTTTTAATTCAACCAACCCATCTCAAAAACTCCAATAAGAGTATAGAGCATTTAAAAGAAGTCAAAAAAATTCAATTATATGTAACGGCGCATATAACTCCGTTATTCCCACCACTGATTTTGATGTTCTCTCTCTGCAGATTGTGGTTAATCTCACTGATGACCTCCTGTCCAGAGCGTCTATGACTGTGGTGAACGGCAGACCCACCCTCACCATCAACATCTCCACTGCCAGAGAGCAATGGCTGGAGGGCATGCTGAGGCATGAAGTCGGTGTGTTCGGTCCCAGACGTGTTAGATCGGTCTTTCATGACCCACTAGCTCCACCCCCGTGTGTTCAGTGCTGTGGGTCGTGTCTCGGTCACCCCAGAAAACCCAGCCGTCCGTATCCGCAACAGCTTGTGTTCCTGCTGTCAGGGCCTGTTACACCCCGAGCGTATCAGAGCTCAGCGTCAGGACCACAGTAATTACACTCCCACGCTGGTCCGCTCGGGCTGCTGGAGACCTAGCAATTGTTTGCACTGTTTTTATGTTGAGTATAGTCACAAGTGAGTCACTTCAAGAAAATGAAAATGAAGTGTGGATAATTGTTAATGCACTAGAAAGCTACTTGCTGATCATATAATAATAAAAGAAATGAAGCTACGTTAAAAATACCTGCGGATCATGTAATAATAAAATAAAATAATATTTAAGTGCACTTAAAGAGAGACACTTTCATGAATAAGTTTCTTAACACACTTAAGTACATTTTTTTTTAAAGTACAAGCTTTACTTTAAAGTATATTTCAGTTTATTATGTTTGCACTTATTTTGATGCATTGCCTGACACACTAAAGCACATGGAAAGTAGCGTTTGATCATAACTGTAACCGGCATGTGATTGATATAATTAAATTGAAAGTAATATCAAATGAATATAAAATCCATTTAATATGCAATTTTTATTTTAATTGCAGTTAGTGTTCAGTGTTTCACATTCAGTCTATTATTTTAAAGTATATCAGTTTGCACTGTATAGACGTATGTTTATATTATTTCCATAAAAGATTATAATTGATAATAAAATTACATTTTGGAATGTTAAAAGTATATGTGATAATAGTTTTTAATTGTAAATCAATTTAGCTTCTCTGTAAAATTCAAGCATAATGTATGTACATTTTTATACGTATTTTAAATGGTCAAAGCATCTTTATTAATATGGCTTATACTTAAAATTTGTTAGGTTATGCTCTAAATTATTATTATTTTATAATATATTAGAAATATGATTAAACATTTTAATTAATTTGGTAACTAGAAATTATGAATAATATCTAGAGCTGTGATGTTTGTCTGACTGCTTTAAGTTTTACATATAAATTGTGGTCAGTTTATATGAAGTGGACAGTTCCTGAGGGGTTACCACGGTTACAGTAGTACACTTTACATATTACCCCCGGATCAAGCTGTTACAATTACTCTTATAAATACTGTTCTTACAAATTATAGTCATATAATTCCTGTTACATAAGCACTCAGTGAATGTGTGTGGTTACATACTACATAAGCGTCTAGTTACTGTGTAAATACACAGGTATCAGGGACACTTAATATAACATCTCTACATCTGTCACACAGGTACGCACTACTTCCGCGGCATCAACAACAGTCAGCAGCCGTGGGGCAGCAGCGGAGGCAGGAAGAAACACGGCCTGCGGCCCATCAACCCCACCGAGGAGGGCCTGGCCAGCATCCACAGCGTGCTCTTCCGCAAGGACCCCACTCTGTGGCGCGCCGCCCTGCTCTACTACACCGTCTACCAGGCCAGCCGCATGTCCTTCTCACAGCTCTTTCACAACCTGGGCCGCTTCCTGCATGACCCCAACACGCGATGGGACTACTGCGTCAGAGCCAAACGGGGACAGACCGACACGGCGCTGCCAGGTATCTGAGCGGGGTGGCCTATATGAACCCACATGAAGTCAGTTCAGCTTTATTTGTACAGAGCTTTTTACCTACATGTCAACTAACCTTTATCAGAGTCTAGGTAGAGTATTAGTACACTGGTAGGGTCAGGGTTGGAATAAGTTGGCATGTTCTTGAGAAGTTACCTACAGTCAGTATAATGTCTGTTGGGAGATCATCACAATAAAGGGTTATTAGATAATAATCATTCAGTCTACTTAGTTGACATGTATTTGTCATGCTTACAGCTTACAGGTTTATCGTTGTGTTTATGCATGCAAATAATTAAATATTTTTCTTACTAAGGTTGTTTCAGTAAGGACCAGGTTTATCTAGATGGCATCCTGAAGATCCTCAGACACAGAGACAAGATTGACTTCCAGCTGCTCATGGCTCTGGGAAAGGTACTAATGACAATCTCAACGTGATTTATTTGCTGCAAGATTAATTGAAAGGAGAGCTAAATCACAATATTCAGCGCTGTGTTCATTTACACTTGAGAAGCTCAGAATTCGAGATTAAAGGGAATGCAGCTCCACACGATGCCCATCTCTGAGTGTTTTAACATGCATTTGGGAACAAGACGTGAGCCAGCCATCTTCTCATACTCGTAATGAGAAGCACAGAAGAGAAGCTTTAAGGGCCTCCTGCGGTTTTACGTCAAAAAAGCTTGATAGGAAAACTGCCTTTACATTGTTTACCCAAATCATGCAGCCCCGTGTGTGTGTGTGTGTGTGTGTGTTGTGCAGGTGTCGTACGAGGACGTGGAGCGCCTGAAGAGTCTGGCTCTGATGGAGCACGTGCGGATTCCTCACTTCCTCCAGGACCAGGCGCGTTACGTCGAGCAGCTCCATAAAATCATGGAGGTCAACCAGCTAACCGACGAGGAGCTGTGCCTGCTTATCTGAGCACGTGACCTCTGACCTCCAGCACCTGCCCAGGTCGTGCACTACCACTCGTAAACATGCGTTCACGTCGCACTTCACTAAAACACTGAAGACGTAAAGACGAAATTGCGTTTTGCATTCAAAATTAAGCCTATTTTTAAAGGCATTAAATGTTTTTTAATTATTGTTCTGACCTTACGCCTCATTTAGCGTGAGATCTCAATTTGATTACTGTAATGTGCTAAATTAATTGCATTAGTCGTTAATAATTACCAATCTTATGAAACATGAAATCAAATGGATGAATGGATGAACATAATAGTTTAAAAGCAGGCAGACTTCAGCTCTAAACGCTTTCTTATTTTCTAGAATAGAGACTGAAGTCTGTACAGGGGCCTGTGGAGCTCTGTTTGTTTTCCTAATTTTTTAGTCTCTTCTGAAGGTTCTCAGGACATCTTCAATCTCTTCCTAGAGGATATCGAGGGGCCAAACTACAGATTGCCAAACCTTCATATGTACTACAAGTTCCTTTTTTTCCTGACTTTATATGACATTTTGATTTGTGTGTCTTATGAACTGCTTTCAGATAGTTTTCATATTCATGGCGGCATGCGTTTAACAATATAACTTGTGGATGATTGGAATTTTAAGCAGCTGATGATTACAAAAGGAGTCATTATCTGGGTGCCAAAATGTTAATCTTTGTCTAAAAAGCGTCTTTCGTGGAAGCAGACGGTCTTAAACGTCATATACAGCGTATGAATCATCTCTCACGACTGCTCTACCTTGATTGTATTGTTGATGTGTATGACCTTTGACCTTGCTCTGTTCCCGACAGATCAAAAAGCACTTTAAAGTTGCCTATAAAATGATTTCATGGCCCATGACAACTTCTCAATGTGATCTTATTACTAAATAAAAATTTAATAAATGCACGCCTTGCTTTCAGACGAACCCTACTGAGAAGCGCTCAACTTTTAATCTTCTACAAACTAACAGAAATAACAATATAGTTTCAAACAGGCAGGCAGAACAAAATCCACACGCATTCAAGACCAACTAAAGTCGGACCAACTGAATGCAAACACGCTGGACTTAAATACACACAGGAAATGACTAAATTAACTAGACACAGGTGAACACGCTAAGATAATTAACAGAAAGTAGGTCACAGAGCACATGGCACAAGACAAAAACAACAACAAAGGACTCCACGTGTTCATTATAAAGCATGCTAAGAATGTTCAATTGAAATCAGTTCAAATATTTTTCAGATATAGGTACATTTTTGTTCATAGAAAACAGCTTTAGTTAATTCTCTCCAGGCTGATGGCTCTATCCAACCGTTTGGTGGATTTTTGAAAAATAAGGATGTATTTTTAGTCTTATAGGAAGAAGAGAATACCCGTCTTTTAGAGAAACACAGCGGAAAAGATCAGGCCCGACATAATAATCCTGACCAAATATTTCAGTCACATTCTAGATCATTTTTCCCACAATGTTACATCTTTCCAATGCAATGTGTTACTGGGTAGATAGCTATTTTTTATTTTAGATATATAACATGTATTAGATGAAATTATAACATGTATTAAAAGAAATCAGATAAATCTAAAATGAGAACTACTATAGCTCTTGGGGTACTGATCGAGGGGGACGTAGAGTGCACTGAAGCGTAGAAATCTTTAATTACAGGTGATCCGATCCAGACTTTAAAGAATGCTCATTGTTTACAGGTGAGCAATGATCAATCCATTCCCACAATGCCCTCTCAAACACACGGTAAGTGATCTGGAAAACTCTTTCCACGGCCCTCTGCTCTCGCATGTCTTTGTAACCAGATCACCTGCTGATTGACACCTACAAGGACACAGGGTTCGAGTGTCTCACACACACACACACACACACACGCGCGTCAGGGCTCATTAATCTCTCTGAGATCTTGGCTTTCACACTTCCTGCAATCTGTGGGATTAATCAGGGATTGCGGTGTCATGGACATTCATGGTTTATATTTATCTCATATTATACTCATAATCGCGTAATAATGTATAAAATCATCCTATCATAGTTGCATTAGTAATAACTAATGTTGTCTAAAAATGCAAATGCAATCAAAGGCATTTGAGCAGAATGGAGGATGGGATTCAGGTATATTAGTTGATTATGAAATAGAAATGAAGCCTTTTGCACATTGTCAGTTAAAAATGATAGGATTTAAATACTACTTTAATAAATTACATTTACTTTTCTAATATTATTAATTTACATTTTTTGACAGCTGCTCTCTTATTAATAGTCCATGTAGTTACATAATGCACATTTAGGCAGTAAAGGTTAGTGGCCACTAGAGGACACACTGGACAGCTTTTCTGTCCTGCCTGAGAAAAATAATATAAAACAAATCCTTGTTTTAAATGTCTTTATAGGTGTGTATTTGTGTGCATTCAATTTGACCTAACACGCACATTTAAATATGTCCAGCACACTGTAAATAAAACCAGGGCTTTGATACGTGCACAAAAATGTTTTTTTGAAAAGCTAATAGATGATGTTTGGAAAGGTCTGTAACCCAAAGCAGAAGTGCTGTGTCTGATCAGAGAAGTGCGTTTTACTCGCTAGTATTTTTCACCAGATCTCAGTGTAAAGTTCACTGATCATGTGTCAGATCCTAACGCTGAACAAACAGGTGGATGTTTGCTTGATAAATAGCGGAAGTAGGACAGAGCACTTGATGAAACTGACCAAAACTGAAATAACAGTGTATAAAAAATATGATTTTTTTTTTTAATTGCATGCAATAAAAGTATTTAAACTAAAAATAAAAATAAACCAGAAAATACAAAAATAAAAACTATTTCAAAATATCAAGATAATCTGTATCTCCGTAATACTAATATAACACTTTTTTCTAAAAGTACACTTTTGCGCAATTTCCTACCAAAAATCTTGTCACGTTATCAAAAAAATCTTTTCTAATGTGATCAGTTTGAGCGAATGCAGCACTTGATGACGACCAGTAATTAATAATATTACAATAATAATATTAAATATCACAAATCCACAATAAGATGCAAACGCATTGACCTTGATGCTTGTAATCAGTGTTAGTCAAGAGCATGTGAAAATTAGCCACTAAGAGAGAAAGAAAAGAGAGCTCACACTCTGCGGGACAATAAAAGATGTATGTTTTTAAAGTCAATCTCTTCCGTCTGTAAGGACACAATGTTAGTTTTATAAGGATCTATTTTTATTAGTGCTGTCAAAAGTTTAATCAAATCCAAAATAAGTTTTTCTTTTCATATGTGTGTACTGTGTATATTTATTACATGTATATAAATGCACACACACATTTAGGAAAAATATTTAAATGTCTTTTTATTTATAATATAAATTCTAGGAATAAATATATATTTCCAAAATATATACTGTATATGTGTGTGTGTGTGTATATATATATATATATATATATATATATATATATATATATATATATATATATAAAATGTAAACAAAAACATTTATTTTGGATGCGATTATTCATGATGAATCATTCTAAAGCCTAAACTTTTATTTGTGACATTCTTATGTTTAATACATACAGCTGTCACAGTGAACGATTGAGCTGCTTCATATTCTTGTGGAAACACAAAGCTACTTTAAATCAACAAAAAGCTCAAAACCAAAGCATTGATTAGAAATAGAAATCTTATTATTATAAAGGTCTTTGCTGTCACTTCTGATCAGTTCAACGCATCCTTACTTAAAAAAAAGGGTTCACTTCTTTCAAAAAAGTGGATAAATAATCTTTCGAACCTCAGTATGCTACACCTAGCACGCGTCGCTTAAATCACAGCATTCGAGACGCACACTCCGCTTGTAAATATCCATTTATTGTTCTCACTTAAAAAGTTTTGGCACGCTTCATTTGTTTCGTATTTGACTTCATTGTATGTACATGTGTAGTAAATCTCTTTAAATATCTCTCTCATCATAATGTTCTATATTAAAATCAGCTCTCTTCTGTACACTGAATGGACAAAACAAAGGCAATCACGGTGCGCTTCTCGCTCTCTTCATCTGTACTCGGGACAGTCCAGCGTCAAAGGTCAAAGGTCATCGCTCGTGTTTGGACATGGAGTCTCCTCTCTCCACCACGGCCACTCGGTTTCCTCCGCACAGGTGCTCCTTCAGCACGACGTCCACGAAGAACTCGGCCACGACCGGACAGTGTTGGGACGCCACCCCGCCCCACGACCAGTTATCAGGGATCCAGGGGTTGGTCAGGCCCTCCCGCACGACCCAGCACTGACCTGCAGGGGGCGGAGCACGCACAGATAACAGCATTTAGGATCCGCGAAGCTTTCTGCGAGACGGCTCTTATTCTCACAAAGGCCGATCCAAAATCAAACTGAAATATTTTGCGAATATTATGTTAAAATGTCATTTATTCCTGACATTCCAGCATCATTACTCCACTCTTCAATGTCACATGATCATAGTCTAATATTCTGATTTGCTGATTGAGAAAATACACTTGCAATACAGATCTTCCTCAATATTGTTGATTTTGCTGATTCAAATACACTTTTAATACAGATCTTCCTCAGCATTTATATTAGTGCTTTCTAGCATTATATAGTTATTTATTTTTTGCATAATTTATTATGTGTTATTATATATATATATTTATTTATTTTTTAATTTATATATATATATATATATATATATATATATATTTTTTTTATATATATATATATATATATATATATATATATATATATATATATATATATTAATCTGAAATATATACATGCATGTGTATTTAAATATACATAAATATACACATTAACATACATATATTATGTAAACAAAAGCTTTTATTTTGGATGACCATTGAAAGCACTAATTCATATCTTTACTGATATCAAGCAGTTATTAAGTAAATGAGTTAAAGTTATTAACCCATTTAAGTTAATGATACATAAACCCATTTAAGTTACATATATACCAATTTAATTAAAATTCATTTATATATTCATTTATTTGTTTAGCAGAATTAATTAGATGAATAAAATGTTAAAGGCCCTAATATTATTAACCCTATAAGCATTCTCATTTTCTTCTCTTTAAAACAAATAAATCAAAAAATAAATGAATGGATGAATAAATGCATGAATTAAAAAACGAATAAATAATACGTTAAATGTATTAATGCATTTATTTCTGCATTTATGTATAGTTATCTCATTATATATTTAGTGATTTATTTATATAGATTTCAACACTTCATTTTTAGTACTGGCCCCTCAAGATTTTTACTTATAATTCATCAAGCATGCATTAAAGTGGCAGTAAATCTGAACTTTCTATACATTGCAGAATCACCATTTGCACAAAAATATGAAGCATGATTAAATTATATCAGAATGATATCTGAAGGATCACGTGACACTAAATAATGATACTGAAAATTCAGCTTCGATCACAGGAATTAATTACATTTTATGATATATTACCACTGAAAGCAGTTAATGTTTGACATTTGTACAGTATTTATCTTATTTTTGATCAAATGAATGCAGCCTCGATGCATTAAGCCCCGCCCCCTGACCTGTGTAGATCTTTCGGAGCGAGCGGCTGGTCCAGATGTTGTCCAGACAGAGGGACCCCTGCGGCGTGCGGGTGCTGATGTTGGTGAAGACGGACGGCGCAAGGAGGGCGGACAGTTTTTCTTTCCTCAGGCACTCCATCTCGGGGCTGTCGGGAGCCACGCCAAAGTGTCCCAGCACCAGCAGCTCTCTCTCACCTGCACAAACACACGGCCATGAGGAGCACAGAAAAGATCGAGCGTGAAGAAGCGTGGCGCCGGAGCAGACCTTTGAGAGCGTCCTGGATGCCGGCGCTCAGTCGACGAGCCCTCGGCTCCTCACACGTGCTTCTTCTCTTCTGCTCGGCAGACGACGGCGCCGCGGTCAGGTGCAGATTGACCAGAGTCAGCTCGGACGACCCGATCTGCTTACAGACAGAAACCAGCGAGGCTACTGGAGTCATCCAACGGTTAACGTTCAGATGTTCGTGATCGGGAAGACTTTTTAACGTCTCTCCCGCTTACAGAGGACGATCAAAAATACTTTAAATCACGTGCAAAATATTAGGTTTGCGTAATATGTGTGACCCTGGACCACAAAACTATTGTTTTTACAGCATCTGAAAGCTGAATAAATAAGCTTCCCACTGATGTTGTTATAGGACAATATTCAGCAAAGTGCTTGAAAATCTGGAACCTGAGGGTGCAAAAAAAATAAATCTAAAAATACCTGTAATTAAGTCCATATTAAAGTCCAAATTAAGTCCATATTGCTCAAGAAACGTTTCTAATTATTATTATTATTATTATTATTATTAACGTTGAAAACAGTTGGGCTGCTTAGTATACATATAAAACATTTTTTCAAATTTCTTAATGAAAAGAAAGTTCATTTTCGATCTATTTGTGAATCCTAGAAGTACTCGTTTCCTTAACAAATAAAATAAAAGAAGACTTGGTGACCACAAAAATGTTTCAGCAGTAATGTATGTAGAATTGCTGAAATAAAGTCATCTGAGGTTAACCGTAGCGTGAAACAAATGGCTTGGCATGAAGAACAGCTAAGGAGCTGTATTGCAGGTTTACTCACGTAAAAGTGTCCCAGGTAGGGCTGAGGCTGAGGATGTTTCCCGTTGCTGTTAGTCGCAGCATTTTCCAAAACAGTGGCATCCTTCATTTCGATCCCAGAAGAGCTGTCCCACAGGAAACCTGAGTACTCAGCAGCCTACGGGATCACAGCACAAGCTCAATAATGACCAGAACCCAGCAACGTCCCACCATACAACTGAAAAAGCACATTACAGCATCATTTAAAGAGCCTGTGCAACTCTCACACTACATACCAAGTCTTTGGAAATCATACGATGGCAAAACTCTGAAATTTACGTCTTATAGGTGGAGTAAGTTAGCTTTGAGAAACACTTGAAAGTGGATCAGACCAATCGCAAGCAAGGGGCGTGTCCACTAATGATGGGGGAGGCGCGTGTTTGCTTTTTTAAGGTGGAGGCGGGGCTACCAAGATAGGGGTGTGGTCTATTTGGGTAGGGCCATGTTTGTTTCGGTCATGTTAATTATCGACAGTGTTTGTCACAAATGGTTACTGTAGCTTTAATGCCCGTTCACACCGAGAACAACAGCTAAAACAACTATAACTATTTTAGCCAACGTTTTATTTATTACAAGAAAAGGCGGTGCAGCTTGTCGCTTTAAAAGTTCAAGGATGGATTTTTAATTGCGTTTCCCAGCAGCACAACACCACACAGCCTGCGTCAGATTTGCATAGAGAGAGAGAGAGAGAGAGTGTATGAATTGTTGATTGTTCATGTGACTGTGCGTGTTTAGCTCGAGGCCACAGGATCATCGTGTGTCAGTTTGGTCTTTACACGGAGGGAAGACGGCCTTTGTGTCCGACGTCTCATTTGTACGCACAGAGAAAACACAGTTTGTATTGAAAATGAATGGCGATTGTCTTCGGACTGCACAAACTTCTTAAAACAGGAAGCTGAATTATTAGAAGACTTCCAGACTCTTTCTTTCTCTGAAAGCACATTGCGGTAATACCGCATAACTCAACTAGAGGAAAATATCCGGTCTAATGTGTCCCAGAGCACCTCGATTCATATTAACGTTTACAGTGAGTCTCTGTGATGAAGAGCAGACCAGACTTACATTCTCCTGCGAAATCTCTTTCATTTATCTACGTGACAGCTCAGTTTCTGCGGAGTTTATAAACGGCGCTATCCAGAAAACATCTTGTGTTTATCCAGACACCTCTATAGACACGGCCAAGATCTTTAACTGTTGTTGAAGTTTTACGGTTTCATTCATTTCCACCCATTTGCATAAACTCCGCCTCCAGAGCAAGATAAAGATGAACTCTCTCGCTGTAGGCCCCGCCCACTGACATTCAGTCACTTAACGGCTGAGACTTGATTAGCGTCTGAAGATTTTGCTTCGTACACGAGGCACATCGTCACAAAGAAACATTTGTTAAAAGATGAAGCGGTTTGCAGCAGCTTCGCAAACCGCACATAATTTCAGAATGCTTTGTATCGAAATTACGTTTTATTTTGATCATGCTGTCAAAACACTCCAACCACGTGATGGTGAGGGAGCACTGATAGCCAATCATAACAGTGGTTAATGATTAATGATGAGCCTCCCCTTAAAACAAGGTTGTGTTAGAAATAGGGTGAGAATAAGCCTAAATCATTTTTTTTCCTGTCAGGACCCCTTTAAGTCTGCCTATATGAGTGTGTATATATGCGTTACAGGGAACTGCACTTACGTTATTGGACAGTCCGGTGGGTTTCTCCGAAACGGCACATTTCCACAGGCCTCTGGCGCTCTTCCACTTGCGTACGCTGCAGAGAGCGGGCTGATTCAGCTCTGCACAGAACTGAAAACAAACACCAAGTGCAGCTGATTAGCAGTGAAAAAGTAATCGAGAGTTTCGCTTCCTTACGGGGACTCCCCCGTTTTTTTTTTTCATGGTTCAACGTATCTGCAAAACATAGTGAAATTGAGATCTTTGTTATTGGCCAGTTTACTTGGGTCAAAAGAGAAAAATATAAAATGTTAGAGAAATCTTAAACTGGATTTTCTCAAAAAATTTAATAATTTGGTGCTCTCAATTACGCTCCTAACGCAAGTGCTCATTGGTTCCCGCCAAAAATTAAAGTGCCTTTAAACCGCTTTTACGATGTTTAAAAGCCGGCCTAACTTGGGTCTGCTCAGACGTTAATCTCTAGTATTAAGTATAGTATTGAAGTGTGCAGGTTGTAATTTCAGCGTAAATGCATTCATGCCACCTCTGAGCTGCGTGAAATAGTCTGTTTGAAGACTCCTAAACGGCAGCTCAAATCTGTGCCACCTGCCATTACCTAGTGCACCAGTCAGATTACAGTGTTACAATTTATTTAGTTTTTTCATACGGGTAATGATTTTTGACAATAACGTTTAAACCATTAAACACAGACTTAAAAAATGATGACGGATTAAGTTGCTTGATTCATGAACTACAGATGTAATTTAGCCTTTTACTGACCTACTGAGAATCAATAATGTTTGTTCAAGTCAAGCAATCATGTTCGAACTTTACCATATTCGATGTGCTCTACGAATAAAAGCCTAAATTAAATAACGCTTTCATTTATCGCCTCGAATATGAATGAGTTTGGGCGAACTAACCTTCTCCGGTAAGATTTCGACCAATAAGATCATTCAAAAGTTTCCTGTGTGCTTTTCATTTTCCCGCTGAAGGACTAGGAGATACATAGCGCTGGGTTTTACATTTTCAGAGCCTTGGTAAGTTCGCATCTGGGATTTTTCTAGCAAACCCAACCTGGCATTATTCTAGCAAAGAGTACGTGCCGAGTACATCCACGGGAGCTGGGAAATCTGATAACTACATCTGACATTCCCATTACCTCCGACTCCCCCCCAGTTCTGTTCTATAATTAACCGGGAGAGTTTCCTGTAGGGAACCAGGACACGGAGCCAGAGCTTCAGCAGAAACAACACTATCATCAGCTGATCTGTAAAGAGCGCCGGAGGAATGCAGCTCAACGGACCTCTCCACTGATGGCAAAACAAACCAAAAACTAAAACAAAACCCCTAAAATATTTAGGTCCGAACGGGCGTCTGCTCTGCATCTTGTGGGTTCTGCTGGAGATCTTGTTTTCCATTAAATCTGTGAATAGCCCAAAGAGGGACGGGTGTAACTAAATCAGTGGATTGGCTAAAGCAGGTACAAGCTAATGAACACTGAGAACTAACCAAGAGAGGGGATCGACCAGTGGAGGAGGAGGATGAGCAGATAACAAGTCCTACATCTACTGAATGTGTTTTCATAGTCAAAGTACTGGTAAAAAACTGAGCAGAAATCCACAAGAGATACAGTGTTATTTTAGTATCCAATTATAGATGATACATATTTCTGAATATAAATGTAGTATTTATAAAACATTTTGAATTGGCTTTTATTATTACAGTTTAGTTTAAGTAAAAAAGAATTAGCTTTAGCTTACATTTTTTTTCATTCAGTTTTAAATTATATTAGTACTTATATTGCAAGTAGCCTATGTATTATAATTTTTTTTTACCAAAAAATAGTAAGGAAAAAAAACCCACACACACACACTTGTTTTATATATATATATATATATATATATATATATATATATATATATATATATATATATATATATATATATTGTGACGAGCGTCCCGAGGATCGATCAGCGTTGCCCTGGGAACAAACACGGAACACCTACACCAGCCACTCAACGACGGATTCGCCACACCTGGAGCTCATCAGCCGCGGGCCAGATAAGCCCGGCCAGGCGACGGCTTCAGTGAGCCACGAGACTCCGGAAACGCAAGCTAACCTGTTGTCTCTTTCTTTGTCTCCCAGAAGCTACAACGTGACGGGCCTGCCTGAGCTACTTCCCCTACTACCTCACAGTGGACTCCCTCACGTTACTAAGCACGGGAAACACAGAGACGACTCACCGCTGCACTCACCGGATTCACCGCTACACCACCCCCGGACTCACCGCCGCACTCCTCGCACGGACTCACCGCTCACCTTCTGTGTATTGTCTAATAAATACACCCTCCGGGGGTTTTCACTGCACCTGTTTCTCTTGTGCTTCCTCTGCCTCGCCACAAGTGGTGGAGAATGCGAGCAGTTTTTAAGCGCAAGAGAACGGAGGAAACAAAGAGAAAAAGGAAGAGCGCTATCGCCGCCTCTATTAAAGGTTCCCACAACATCAACTTCTCTCTTTGTTTTCCCCCCAGGCAAGCGCTCGCTTCCCGGCGAAGATGGAGGAATTCCTCCAACGCCTCTCAGAGGTTTCCATTCGCCAGCAACAGATCGTCGAGCATTTGGCTACCCGCCAGAACGAGACCGAGCAGGAGCTCGCTGCTCTCCGCGCCGCCACTCAACCACGCCCGTCGTGCCTGATCCCCGGATGCAAGCCACACAGCTGCTACCCAAAATGGCCGCCAGCGATGACCCTGAAATATATCTCGAGATGTTCGAGAGCGTCGCGCAACCACGGAAGGATGGGACCGGAGGGATTGGGCACGCGCGCGTGGCCCCGCTGCTGTCAGGAGAGCCCCAGCGCCTATTTCAGCATGCCGGCCGACCTGGCGAATGTATACGACGACCTAAAGAGGGAAATCTTGGGCAGGGTCGGTCTATCACCGGTCTCGCGCAGCCCAAGCCTTCCAAGAGTGGGTCTTCCAGTCTCGCCAGCCGGCAAGGACCCAGGCCGCCGAACTTACTCGGCTAGCGCAACACTGGCTCCTGGATGGGACACCAACCCCCGCCATCATTGTGGAAAGGGTGGTGATAGACCCGGCTCCCGCGGGCTCTCCCCGGAATTATCGCCAGGCGGTCGGTATGAGAAACCCCAAGAACGTCATGGAGTTGGTTGAGGCGGTCGAGCTGGCGGAGCCGCGCGCAGCGTCGAGAGGCCGGGGAGCGGGCGCCATCTTTTCCCCGGAGGGTGTCCCAGGAGCGACGCGCGCCGGAGGGCACCCGGCGACCGATGGAGAGGGCGGCGGTCCCGACCGTGAGAGATGAGCCGATGCCAACCGAAGAGGCTTCCAACTCCTCTAGAGCGTGGCTGGCAGGCTGCAGTCTCCACCGGGAGCTTCCCCGCGCCGCACCGGAAATCCCCATCGGCCTGAATGGACGGAAGTTCAGAGCCCTCCTTGACTCTGGCAGTACCATCAGCCTGGTTCAGTCCCGCCTCCTACCCCCGCGCACGGAACCGCGGAAACGGCTGCCACTGACCTGCGTCCACGGGGACACCAGGAAAGTCTCCACCCGTCTCATCACCGTGACGACGACAGGAGGAAGCTGGCCCCTGGAGGTGGGCCTCGTACAGGACCTGCCGGTACCAATCATCCTCGGGCGGGACTGGCCGGGTTTCGAGGAGGCGCTACACACCGCGACACAGCCTGTCAGCCCCCAAAGCCCTCGCCGGAAGAGGCGAGAGGGGAGAGGAAACCGCCGCCCTGCCGTTCTCCTAGCATCGGACAGCGGAAGAGATGGTGAGTCCCCTCCGAATACTACTAATGTATTCTTTGATGTGTTCCAACAGGTAGTCGGAGGGGGCTCGTTCGGCCGGGCTCAGCGGGAGGATGACCGGCTCAAGAATTGCTGGAACCAGGTACATTTCATGGATGGAGAAGAGACGCGGCCCGGCCCCCATCCTCTTCCCCATTTTATTGTGGAGAACGGCCTACTCTATTGTGTCGCCCAGCGGAGGGGGGAGGAGAAACGGCTCCTGGTGGTGCCCCGAGGGAAAGTGGACACCATCTTGGAGCTCGCCCACGCCCACCCGCTGGCCGGACACCTCGGGGCCGCCAACACTATCAAGAGGATCCGGGACCGTTTCCACTGGCCGGGGCTCGACGGAGATGTGAAACTGTTCTGCCAGGCCTGCCCCGAGTGCCAGAAGACCTCGCCCCGGCCACCTCCCCCTAGTCCACTTATCCCGCTGCCCATAATCGAGGTGCCCTTCGAGCGCATCGGGATGGATCTGGTGGGCCCGCTGCCGAGGTCTGCCCGCGGCCACGAACACATCCTGGTGATCGTGGATCACGCCACCCGTACCCGAAGCCATCCCACTCCGCAAAGCCACCGCCAAGGCGATCGCCCAGGAGCTCTTCACCCTGTCCACCAGAGTGGGGATACCCGGGGAGATACTGACCGACCAAGGCACCCCGTTCATGTCCCGAGTGATGGCCGACCTCTGCCGGCTGCTACGGATCCAGCAGCTGCGCGCGACTCAGTGTACCACCCCAGACGGACGGACTTGTGGAGCGGTTCAACCAGACACTGAAGCAGATGTTGAGAAGGGTTGTCTCCGAGGACAAACGGGACTGGGACCAGATGCTCCCCTACGTCCTCTTCGGGGTGCGAGAGGTGCCCCAGGCCTCCACCGGCTTCACCCCATTCGAGTTGCTGTTCGGCCGACAGCCGCGAGGCCTGCTGGACGTGGCAAAAGAGGCCTGGGAGCAGCAGCAGCAGCCGGATGCCCAGAGGTCGGTCGAGAACACGCCCAAGCCATGCGGGACCGAATTGAACGGGTGATGCCCCCTCGTATGCGGGAGCACATGACGCAGGCCCAGCAGCAACAACAACGACACTATAACCGCCCTGCACAACCCCGGGAATTCCAGGTCGGCGACCGGGTCATGGTACTAGTCCCCACCAATGCTTGCAAATTCCTGGCCACCTGGCAGGGTCCATATACCATCCTGGAAAAGGTTGGCCCGGTTACTTACCGAGTCCGCCAACCAGACCGTCGACGCGACCGAACAAATATACCACATTAACTTGTTAAAGAAGTGGGTGGGGACTAGGGAACACCTTTCCACACTCGCCATTCAGGAGGGCCCGGTCGTCGACACCAACGCCTTGCTCGGCTCCCGCACAGAAGACGGAACTCCAACATTTGGTCGGTCAGTTCTCGGATGTGTTCTCGTCCACGCCCGGGCAGACTAACCTCCTCCAGCACGAGATCCGGACCCCTCCCGACGTCATCGTCCGGCAGCGGCCCTACCGGATCCCTGAGGCTCGTCGGCGAGCTATTGAGGAGGAGGTAAACCAAATGCTGAAGTTGGGGGTGATTGAACCATCGACGAGCCCGTGGTCCAGCCCCATCGCCCTGGTTCCAAAACCGGACGGCACCCTCCGCTTCTGCAATGACTACCGGCGACTCAACCAGGTCTCCGAGTTCGACGGATATCCCATGCCCGTAGACGAACTGCTGGAACGTCTTGGAAGGGCCGGTATATCTCCACCTCGATCTCACCAAAGGATACTGGCAGGTTCCGCTGTCAGAGGAAGCCAAGCCAAAAACGGCTTTCTTTCTCCACCCCGGCGGCCACTGGCAATACCGGTCCCTTCCTTCGGTCTACACGGGCACCAGCCACCTTCCAGAGACTAATGGACATCTTACTCCGACCCCACCAACAGCACGCGCGCAGCCTATCTCGACGACCTTGTGATTCACTCGGAGACCTGGGAAGACCATCTGGAGCGCCTGCGGAGGGTGCTTCGGGATCTTCGACGGGCTGGACTCACCGCCAACCCCAAGAAATGTCACCTGGCGCTCTTCGAGGCGAAGTACCTGGGTTACCGAGTGGGCGAGGACTGATCCGCCACAGGAGAGTAAAGTCACCGCGGTCCAGGAGACCCGAGGCCCACCAACAAAACCCAGGTACGCGCCTTCTTGGGGTTGGCAGGGTACTATCGTTGTTTCATCCCCGACTTCTCCTCCATAGCGCCCCTCTGACAGACCTGACCAGGAAGGGGCAGCCTGAACGGGTTCTGTGGAACCCCGACGCGGAGGAAGCGTTCCAGAGGATTAAGGCCGCACTCACCTCAGACCCTGTCCTGAGAGCCCCGGACTTGGCTGCCCCTTCCTGCTACAGACGGATGCTTCTGATGTGGGTCTGGGAGCCGTGCTGTCCCAGATCCAGGAGGGTGAGGAGCATCCGGTCTTATATATCAGTAGGAAGCTGACCCCGCCGAGAAGAACTACGCGCGCGGTGGAGAAGGAGGCCCTAGCCGTCAAGTGGGCAGTCCTGGAACTGCGGTACTACCTCCTGGGCCGGCGGTTCACCCTACTTACCGACCACGCACCCTCCAGTGGATGGCCAGGGCCAAGGACACGAACGCCAGGGTGACCCGCTGGTTCCTCGCGCTCCAGGACTTCCACTTTGACGTGCAACACCGCGCGGGACAGCCAACGCCAACGCCGACGGCCTATCGCGGATGTGGTCGGCTTTTGCAGGTCTGTCAGGGGTCACTCCCCACCCACCCCAAATTTCCCGTTATTACGCTCTGCTTTATCCACCAGGACCAGGGAGCAGCGCTTGGGGGGTGACGACAGCGCCCCGAGGATCGATCAGCGTTGCCCTGGGAACAAACACGGAACACCTACACCAGCCACTCAACGACGGATTCGCCACACCTGGAGCTCATCAGCCGCGGGCCAGATAAGCCCGGCCAGGCGACGGCTTCAGTGAGCCACGAGACTCCGGAAACGCAAGCTAACCTGTTGTCTCTTTCTTTGTCTCCCAGAAGCTACAACGTGACGGGCCTGCCTGAGCTACTTCCCCTACTACCTCACAGTGGACTCCCTCACGTTACTAAGCACGGGAAACACAGAGACGACTCACCGCTGCACTCACCGGATTCACCGCTACACCACCCCCGGACTCACCGCCGCACTCCTCGCACGGACTCACCGCTCACCTTCTGTGTATTGTCTAATAAATACACCCTCCGGGGGTTTTCACTGCACCTGTTTCTCTTGTGCTTCCTCTGCCTCGCCACAATATATATATATAATAAAATAAAATAATAGATGAAGGTATTTATATAATTTCTGTATTTTGGAATAACATTTACATATACAAATATTTTTATAAAATAATACTTTTCTTATTTTTAGTTAAAAACATTTAAAGAAATGAGTGGCTCTCATTCATTCCTGATTTTTTTTTTTTTAAATATGTTATGACTGAAAATAAATGGGAAACTTCCAAAACAACAATTGAAATGAATTAAGTTTGATTTATCTATTTATGTCAATAACTTTTAGCACTGCATGAAAAGTTTGTGTAATCTGCACTTTTTTTATTGAAGCAAAGTGACGTGCATCGATTGGCCATGAGGGTGATTCTGCTATATTTTGGGGGAAGTTTTCTGATAATGACTGATAGACAGGGATCATAATATTTATATGCTCTAAGAGACCATGCAATAACACTCTAAATATAAAAAAATATTTATGGTGTCACTGACTCATTTATTCCTTTATCATACCACCCACAATAACCTCAACCAGGACATAAGAATCAATACTGTTTTCATACCTTTAGAAAGAGAGATAAGCAAAGGTCTATAACAGATAAGAAGCAAATTCAAAGAAAGCTCAGCTTCACTGACTCAAAGCATGCGATGCAATAGTGTGTGTGTGTGTGTGTGTGTGTGTGTGTGTGTGTGTGTGTGTGTGTGTGTGTGTGCTCTAACTGAGAGAAAGACACGCAAACAAACGGAAAGAAAGTGTGAGTTTTTTACCAAGACGTCCCATTTGCCCGCTAATAAACCCGCCGGTGATGATGACTCACAGCTCTGATGTCTGAGAGAGGTCGCTCTGGTCATGAGGAGTTTGGTGGAAATGTGCGTTTATAGCAGAGCAACGGCTAAACCACAAACTCCATGGAAACCAAGACCAGCTACAAACAAACAGCCCAAATCACGTCTCGTCCTTTCATCAGGCCTGCACGTTTAAAATCAGCGTGCAATCATAACCCACCCCATTTACTAGATGAGTGTTATACTGCGAACAATTCAACCATACGCGTGTTTATACTCATTCTCTTTTTGCATTAAAACACATAACACTTCTGACATATGCTGAATGTTTCTTACAGCTGCCCTCAAGATCTGCAATCTACACCATCGCCATCCTTCCAGGAAAACAGACCACACATACTGATGAAATCTCTGGCTGAAGCTCATATCAAATGCTCTTTTGTAGACGACTGTAGTCACAGCGGTAGAAGGTGATGGTTTGGCTATAAACTATCGAAAAGCATGAGTACTGTATTCCCCAAATTCCCGTTTCGACATATATGAAGAGTTTATTTGCAAAAACGCATCCGTGCAGTCTATGATTACAACCATCTTTGTTGCGGATAGCATCTGTGATGCCATTATTTGCCATTATTAGAGTTAATGTCAGATTGTAGCGGGAGTCCGGAGAGGCATTCAGAAGCCCACGCCATTTCATTCTGGCCCAGAAGTCAGAGAAGTGCGCCTTTCCATCTCTGTCCGTCCAGTCAGCATTTGCGAAAGCAGTCTAGAGGAAAGAACATCACGCCGGGTTCACTGCGGCATAACACCAGCAGAGCTCCTAAAAATCACTGACGACTCTCGGTCGAGGACAAAGAGAGCGCAGCAAACTATGAAAACAGAAAACGGCAATCCCTCCAAAGCTTTCTACTGTACACTATAAAATAAAAATGATAAAGACGTCACTAAATGTTGAGTTTACAGAATGACAGAAGACGTTTATTTGACCAACATCTTCTTTTGCAACATATAAGTAAGTTAATGTCTGCATGTTCAGGACTTCAGATTCATTAATAACTAGAAGAACACAACTATTTGTGCAAAGCAATGCGTTTATAATAATAACAGCAACAATAATACATACAAACACCTTAATACATATAAGTAAAATGATAAGAAATCCTTATTAAGCATAACTGTTTTGGATAACTGGAAATGACTGGAGCCTTCCAGAAGTCTCTGCACTGATCTCACAGGACAAACACGGGGAATATAGCAACACTTACAGAGAGGGGTTTTTTTACTTCCGAAAACTGCACTTTGTAAAATATTTCACTGTTAAATTATACTCAAAATGTCCCAGGAAAGAAATCATGCGTTTATATTGGGTCAGCATAATCTACAGATATTAAATCAATAAATCCACGGCTCTCTGGAGTCTAAACGGTGTTGTGAACAGTTTCTCCACGGCATTAAAACACACTAACAGCGGTGACGGAAACATGCACATTAAGGGCCAATAATATTACAATAAAAATACCCTATTTTTTTTTTATAAGCTTGCTAATGCTTTACCAAAACAATTGACTTAGTTGTGCTTTTTGCCGATTCTCAAAGGCCCAATGGTGATCAGGTTCAAAGCTCTCTCTCTCTCTCTCTCTGCGGGGACCGAACCATCACGAACCCTACACTTCATCCACGCCGAATCAACAAGGTGCGTCCCAGAAAGACCAGCAGGAGAGCTCTCCCCTCTGCAGAACAGAAATAGCGCGCGAGTGAAAGAGGAGAGGGGAGAAATATGGGTTGACTCTGCCCTAGTCCTCTCGCTGACAAACTGCTGCTCCGCTAACCTACTTTACTAGTCTATTCCCAGCATCGGGCAGAGCGGAGAACACCTCAAACACACACACACACACACACACACACACACGCGGTCAGGCTGAGAAGGACACCGCATAAAAACACCACCTTAAAATAGAAGAGGATCATGATTTTGGTAGGTTATGTAGAAAATAGAGGAGAGAGAGGCTTATAGAGATATATATTAACGATAAAGAGACACAGGCTTTTGACATAAATACTCATTTTAGCATCCTGAGTTTGTGTCTTGAGGATTGTAAACACTGTGTGGACATTTTAACATATATATTATATTATATACATTGACACTGAATGAGTGCGTAGAGGGCATGATCAGTGTACAGTAGAAGTAGCAGTTACTGTCTCATGTCTGCGCTAACAGAGTGTGTGGAGGTATTCAAATACACGGCAGGACAGCCAATCGTAACGCTCGGACCGAATAATCTGATTGGTCGAAACTGTGGAAGGTTCCATGCCTCCCACAGATGAAAAAAAAAGGGTTTAGAGCACTTAACTTGGTGAAGGCTATCGGGATGTGAAGAGACTTTCCTAAACACAGAGTGAATGAACAACAACCTAAAATAACCCAGATTTGAAAATCAAAATTTAATATTGTCGAAACTTTTCCCCATTCTGTTTCAATGCGAATATTTCTTTGCAGAATTAAAACGCCGGTCGGAATAGTGTGCGCATATCCTCACGGACCACAGCAAGGTCTGCCCTTGACTGTTTATTAGTTATTATTTATTTATTGTAATGGTGTAGTAGGTATTATTAGTTATAGCTAAAACTAAATATCCTAATGGAGAAAAAGTATTAGGATGATTTGGTCTATGTAATAGTCATATGGAAATGATGGCACGCGCATTTGTTCTCTGAAGGATATCGGGGCTTTTTAACCACTAAAACATACAAGTTTAACAGGGAGGAGTTTACAGGGTGGTCCTTCATAGACACGCGGTGTACAAGGGCAAGATGTGAAACACCAAGCTAGTGTGTAACAGTGTGCTAAAGAGCGGCGTAGAAACATAACAGTACCTTGTCGAGAGCCTCCCGATCGGCCAAGTCTTGAACCGCTAGCAGCTTAATGCTGGAGAGAGAGAGAGAAAAAAACAAGGCATTTAATACCCTGTCATAATACCTTCAGTGTATAAATGTGCAGCAACTGGATATTAAATCAAATCTAATGAACGCTAGATGGCATATATTAAAAGGTATGTGTCCCACAAACAATCATCAAGGGCCTCCTTTTAATCATCCTCTCCACATCCCTTCATCATACACTATATATCATTTGGAGAGTCTATTTACACTAAGTACAAACAGCCCATCTTATTGGCAGTAGATATTTAGCTCCGCCCACCAACGTGTGATTGGGAGAGTCTTCGTTAAATAAAGACCGTTGCCTGACACCGGTTGCAATCGTATTTTCACGTGGGTTGTTCTGACGAAAAGTTTTCCCCCTTTTTGAATTTTAAATCACATCATAAAAGCATTTCTTTTTTAATAATAAAGAAGAAAATAATCAAAAAGTTGAAAATGAAGTGTTGGGTAGAGTTAGGGCAGGCCTTCATTGTCAACTGTTTAATAATATGAATTCAAATTAACATTTACACTCAATAAGTTGCATTCTGTTTTAAAATGTACTTTAACACTGAGGTGCAGATCATTGCAATAAGTAGTATAAAGAGCAAAAAATGCACTTAAATAATGCTGCCGTTTTCAATTAGTGTACGTAGAAACCACTGCTATTTGAACTAAGTGTAAATAGTATATCTGCTAAAAAATGCTGCTTTTTCACCTAGTGTAAATAGAATAAATCGCTATTTTCACTTAAATAGCCGCTGCCTACATCATATCTCCCTCAATATGAAACTAATGATGTTGACGATTACATCCATAATAACCGCAGAGCTGTTTGTTTTGGAAAGCGATTCTCCGGGTTAGTGCTCAAACAATATGAAGCAGCAAACAGCAAATGGTTCTGTGCAATGATCAATTCTTAAACACATGAGAAGAAATGAGTGTGTGAAGTTAAGATGAGACACGCCGCCTTGGGAATCGGTCTCAGAAACACCGATCCGACCCTCGTCTGAATGTGATCTTATTGTCCTCGGCAGTTCCACCCCTCAACAGTGCTGTGGTACGGTGATCCTCCGGGAGCAATGCTAACCAACCGGTCGGAAGATGAGCTCCGTGAGCAGACGCACACCGCTCGAGAGCGGCCTGTCCTCGGGAGCCGCCAAATCTTGGCATAAAAAGAACAATATGCCCAGGGTTTGTTTCGTGCTGTATGGACTACACAACACTTCCCAAGACACTCACCCCACTTTTGTTAGATTATTTTTAGAAATAAAAGCCTTTCTGAGAATTTGGTTTGCCCAGGACAAATGTTATTTTAGCATTATTATAGTATTTATTAATTTTTTAATTAGCTTTTGTAATAATAAGATTTTCATTTTAAAAAGGTTTTCATACGTGAAAAATATTTTAAAATAAAAAAACAATAATTAAATGTAAATATTAAAATATTAAAATATTATTTCATAGCTTTCATTATTCATTATTTATTTAAATTTTAACACAAATAATTTTGATAGCTTTTTGGTTTTAGTTACCAATAAAACTAAATTAGCTTTTTTAATATACATTTTCAGCTTTCAATATTAATGTAGCTTAGGGTTGTGTCATTTTATGTGATTTTGACACTTTTAAATGTTTTTTCCTTTAATTTCTTTACATTTTCCATTTAAAAACAAATGATAAAGATAAATATTCTCGTCCGCTTTCGTAATTCATTATATTCTCTTTTTTTATTTATTATAATTAAAAATGTTTGAACAGTATTAGTTTTGGTTTTATTTAACAACACCACCACCACCAAATTAGCTTTTATTTTTATATTATTTCCAGCTTTTATGTGCTTTTAACATTTTTTAAATGTTTTTATGGTTCTAGTCAACAATAACAACACTGCACCTGGACGACTGAAGACCAATGTGTTAATAAATGCATACTTCAAATATTATAATGTACAATAAAACAGAAACGATCAGTCCATTAAATCTTCAAAGAAGAAAGCGCCTCAAAATATTAACGCCACAACATAATGACACGTTTTCTCAAAGTTTCGACGTATTCTTCATAAAAGTTTTTTTTGAAAGACCTGCTAAACTCTCATTTCCATCCCATCATTGACTTTAACAGCTGCTCGTCACTCATAAATATTCAGCTCAGGTCCACTGGCACAGTATAAACGACTTTCTGATACACACACACACACACACACACACACATTCATTCTCCAACACACATACACTGTACACACACGTTGCTGCAGTGTAAAGCTCCATTTTGAGGTGAACTGGAAAAAAAACCGTAAGCCATCTTCTTTACAAGGGTGTTTATCTACACTGGAGCTTTACAACTTCAAACCGGAGACACAAAGTGGACATGAAATGAAAGAGCTCAGAGAGCAGCTATAAACACAAATCAATTCTACTGTACTTTCAGGAGGAACATAACAGTCCTGCAGGCTTTCCCAGAGTTCACTGCCACAGCGTCAATACACAGCCAAACACACACAGGAGAGTCACTTCTTCAAGGTTAAAATACTAGATTCCTGCAGCAGCTTAAAGAGGGCATGTTTCTGTTGAACAAACACCAGAAGCGGCTTCACTAGCTCTTCTGCCAAAAGGGTACTGTACGGTTTTTTTAAAGCTTGTCAAAAGGTTTGTTTCATGTTTTTGTTGGTTATATGGCCGTTTATGCTTTGCACTTTTTACATTTTTGCTTTCAACTCAACTTTCAGTTGTCATGTTCTCAAATAAATAGTGAAAGCTCAGAGCCTACGTTCATCTTTTACACTCCGAGTGATTGTATTTAGACATCTTTCATCTTTCATTTGTAAAATTATCAAGACAAAAAGTATTAAAAAAAACGTACATCTACAAGGTTATTTTCTGGAGTTGTTTTAAATTGATTGGCTTAATGTTGAGGGAATCAGGGTGATACACGACCTGCAAAGATATACAATGTTTGTCTCTGATTGACATGTCGTTCCTGAATGAATCAAAGTTTTGAACGAATCAGTAGAGTGAATCAATCAATGGCTCACTCGTACTTTTACGGACTGATGTACCAAAACAACCTACAGAAAAAGTCCTTGAAAAATCTAATCATCAACACTAAAAATATACATATGGCTGTAGCTCTCCATATTGTGAAACCATTTCAGCGCTCTGTTAGTTCAAGTATCCTGACTCAGCAGCACAGCCAATGCAGGAGCGGGACTATCTGCTTTTAGACCAATGGGAGGCGTGGAAAGGGTTGATAAAAGCAGACTGATCTGATGTTCCCGCAATTCTGATGCTGCCGATGCAGAAATGACAATCTCTGATATTATCTCGGATAATAAAACCTTCCCGGTCGGGGGTCACGAGTCTAGCTGCAGTAAAAGAGAAAGAGTTAAAGAAAGAGAAACAGAAAAACAGAAAGCAAGATATGCAGAGGAGAATACCTTCTTATTTTCCAGCCACTGCTTTGATTACACAGATCCTGTTTAGAGAACAAACAGTCACACAGACAACACCCTGCTCCCTCGTGTGTGTGTGTGTGTGTGTGTGTGTGTGTGTGTGTGTGTGTGTGTGTGTGTGTGTGTGTGTGTACTTGTTTATGCTAAACCAACAAAGATAGTAAAACCTCTAAAATAGCAAAAATCACATGTGTGTGTGTGTCTGTCTGTCTGTGTGTGTGTGTGTGTCTGTGTGTGTGTGTGTGTGTGTGTGTGTGTGTGTGTGTGTGTGTGTGTGTGTGTGTGTGTGTGTGTGTGTGTGTGTGTGTCTGTATGTGTGTCTGTATGTGTGTGTGTATGTGTCTGTGTCTGTGTGTGTGTGTGTGTGTGTGTGTGTCTGTGTGTGTCTGTGTCTGTGTCTGTATGTGTGTGTGTGTGTGTGTGTGTGTGTGTGTGTGTGTGTGTGTGTGTGTGTGTGTGTGTGTGTGTGTGTGTGTGTGTGTGTGTGTGTCTGTATGTGTGTCTGTATGTGTGTGTCTGTATGTGTGTGTGTGTGTGTGTCTGTCTGTGTGTGTGTGTGTGTCTGTGTGTGTTCTTTTAAATCCTTGACGAGTTATCAAAACTCAGATCAATAAAGTCTGACATTGAAAACCAAGCAGCTGCTCACTCATAAAATTATAATAATAAAACCTCATAAACATTAATAGACATTAAACACGCAGTAAAATGATTACACAAGGTGTAGCAGACATTAATGGCTTCTCAAACGAATATGATTTTATGATTTTCATGGAGTATATCTGTGTATGCCAAACAGTCACATAGTAAAACAACCCCCTCTGAACTCAACCTATAATGTTCATTTACAATAACTATACATTTACAATTACTCAGTCTTGTTCATCTAGGTTAGCAATACACTATTGTTCGTTTTTAATTCATTTTTCTTCATGTGAATTAATGCAAAAGTTAAAACTGTATTATCGTATCTATGAATGGGCATAATATTAATAAATGGTGCATTTTTAAGTTAATGTTAGTTATTGCATTGACTGATGTTCATGTACAGAACATCACACCTAAAAGTTACCTAGCACTGATCATGTTAGTCTTCCTTTAATTTTACCCAGTGTCCCCTGCTCCCTGAACTTTGAATTAAATAAAAGCGCTTGGCTTCTGTACTTTCTATGTAAACACCTTCTTTGCATGTGAAATGAGAAACATTGCTTACTGAACTCCTAGTTTCCTCCTTATCACCAAAAGGCCAGCTGAAGTCCAATCTACAGAAGAACATGCTTCTTTAATGCTCATATATATATATATGACTCATGAGAGACTAGTGAGGAGCATACGATTCAACAGAAATGGAAAGAGCCCACTGATGCAGCATGTGTTAACCAGAAGAGGAACAGGAACCCGAAACACACTCCAGTCATCAAACACCACCATGTTCTCCATTATCTGACTACTATCACCTCAGATCAACTCATCCCTAACCCGTCTGGCACTGTGATGTGATGGTGATTACATTAAATCAGAGGTTTGGCAGAATAATGCAATCAAACTCAATTCTTTAATTTAGCTGATGTGTATTATTATATGTGTGTATGTGTGTGTGTGTGTGTGTGTGTGTCCTTTTATCATTTATCTATTTTTAATTTTAGATTCTTTTTAGATGCATTTAATGCTAACTCAGAACTTGCATGTATTTTTATTTATATATACACATAGTATATATGCACAGTGCCCACTCATATATTATGTAAAGCATATTTGTATGCAATTTTATATATATATATATATATATATATATATATATATATATATATATATATATATATATATATATATCCGTACAAATATTTCCACACATTCTGCATTTAAGTCCATTATTTACATATATTAACAAATTACCATATTTTCACCTAAGCAAACATCTCTGTTCCTTAACGTTTTGCATGTTACAGGCAGGGTCAAAGGTTAAAGTGATAACAGCAGCGTCCTCTAAACGGTACAATGATATCTCATCTGTGCATTACGTAAGAGCTGTACAACAATAAAACCAAAAACCAGAACTCAAACCCAACACTAGACCTGACTTAAAAAGACAAGAAACAACTACCCTTTTTTTTCTATTAGTGCGGTACAGTTTATTACAAACCCTCCAATCAAATTGCATTTTAGTGTGGCGCCGAAGTTACGGTTTCACATTAATATGTGAAGTGATCGACTACGTCCAACTGATCACGCGCGTGATTTCTTCCTGCGTCAGCCGAGCAACTGCCATTGAAAAGACTGGCGACGCTAACTTCTCCAGGCGTTGAGTTTCTGCAAGCATTAAACCCATTCTAAAGATTACAAGAACAAAACACAAAGCGCTCAGTGCTAACACAGCTGCGGTGACGGTTCAATCAATAAGAGCTTGTCAGACAAGGTCCAACCCTGTCAAAATATAACCGGTGAGTCTGCACTTCTGCACGCGTTTGACACTTTATCACAGCGTTAAAGGAAAAGGATGGAAAAAAGGTCCTATAGACGCACACAGAGCAAGGAACAGGTCCACACATCCTGTCACAGCACTTGTTTTTACAACAACGCTGCAATGCTTTGTTGCGTCAGCAGAAAAGGAAAGGTTTCCAGAGAACTGAAAACGCTGACTTTGATCCAGCCGTGTCTGTGACCCCGAGGTCGGTCTTGGGGATAACTCGACAGCAACTGCCTCCTTCTCACAGTCCCTCGCCCCAAACACGTCAACAGCTGAACTGCTGCCGCAACGAGACCTTTTGAAATACAATTTTGCAATAAAAATGAAATCTCTTGCAAAACTGGTTTCATGTCCATAGAAAGCGCGCTGAGTGGAAGCAAATGGCCCACTTTTAAGGTTTCGAATACGTTTTTAGAGAATAAAACGTTCAAATTTGGTTGAAATAATGTTACATTGTCATTCGGTGTAATCCAACATTTATGTAAAAATTCAAACGTGCTTTTTCTGACTTTTACATATTAAAATATATGAAAGAATAAGGAAGCACATAAAGTTTCATTGTGTTTTAGGAGTAAAAAATGTTTTACTGACATGTGGGCAAAACCTAGGATAGTGGTGCAAAAAAACTAACAAACTAAAATTATAACTAATTAGTATCAGGGGTAACAATAACTGATCTTTTAATGTGTCAAACTGATTTTTGTTGTATATATATATATACACACAAAAATAATTGAAGCCTGATTTAATCTGACTCATCAAATTTGTTGAGTTTCTTGATATGACTTTCTATTGGTGAACAAAAAAAGGGTGAAAAAGAAAAGATGTCTTTCGAAATATGAAGACGGGTTAATAGGCTTGTGTGAAGAAGTAGGGCAGTTTTTAATTAAAGTGTAACTGAACTATTACAATGTGGTGTGTGGAAAATGTTTGGGGGAAAATGAAGGCTCTATTCTCTTAGTCCATAAAATGTCTGACGTCGCTTCAGTGTGATATTCAGAGCAAAACGAGAAGACGGTGCTTTTTTTTATGCCGTGCGACTAGAGAGCTGTGTGTGTCTTTCAGCAGATGGGTCATCATAATGTAGTGCAGCACCATGGAGACTCAACACAAGTGCCACGTTTGGAAAGTGAGCTGAAGTTGACAGATCTGAGATGAGTCAGACTGTTTGGCTGTGTGTGTGTGGCGAGGTTACTACAGGCCGTCTCTGAGCACACTTCTACTTTCCTCCGGCGTGAACTACAGTAACCTAGGATCATGCCGTCTGCTGGTTTCCTCCGCCCCGTGTGTTTGACAGACGAGCTTCCTCGCAGCACTTTAAACAAACACCTCACTATTTGACGCACCACCGAAAAACTGAGTTCAAGTGATGTCAGCCGTCTCTGTTGTGCGGTGAAGGCCACGGCTGCTGACTGATGAGGGGAGGCGGCGGCTTTAAGTGCACTACAGCGACGCCTACATAAAGATGTTTACCCTAACTTTAAAGTGGCGTTTGGCCATACACGAATGCTATTACAAATCATGCAGCGTGCGTATAAGAGTTAGCGCAAAATAGATGAAATTTCTATACTTTTTCTATTAAAACACATAATAAAATGCCATTTATTCCTGTGATCAAAGTATTTTCAGCATCATTACTCCAGTCTTCAGTGTCACACGATCCTTCAGAAATCATATAATATGTTGATATGCTGCTCAGTAAACATGATTATTATTATTATCATCAGTACATTTCCCTTTTAGTATTCTGTTTTTAAACAAATAAATGCCTTTATTCTCACTTTTTGATCAAAGGCAGCTTTAATAAGAATAAATTAAAAAAAAAAAAGTGTTGGGCGATGTGCTCCATATTCATATCCTCACATCACGAGCCCGTGAGACCGCAGACACACAATAATATCAGGCTAATTTTTTAAATTACTTATTAAAATTTATTTAATTTAATGACTTATCCGGGGTAAAATCTACACATTACGCGATTTAGTCGATTTTTAATACGACCGAATTCTTCTAGCAAATGATCGTGCTAAATACAAATTAAAAGTTGATCATTCGAATTCTCACATTGTTCTCAGTTACAGAAAACGAGCAAAGAACATCAACAGTTTCAGCGATGACTCGTCTGAAGGCCTCTGATTGGCCGCTGCGTTCGTAAGCCCGTGTGTGATTGGTTAAAAACTGCAACATTGACGGAACAAGCCTAATATTAGTTCGATTAGATTAGTATTACTACCCCGAGATTAATAATAATAAAAATAGTCTTCGCTATCATTAAAAGGGATCAATGACCCTAAAAATAAAAACAAATCAATTAAAATAACTTAGCAACAGCAAAACATATGGACACGTCCTTTATAAACACACATTCAGCAGCCAATCAGTACTAATATATGACTGTTGCATGACGTTGTGGAGAAAACCAGTTCTCCAGTAGACCTCATGACATTTCATGGTCGTCTAGGTCAAAGGTCAAAGCGTCACGAGGCTGTATTGATTCTCAGGTTTCTCAAGGGTTTCACTGGACTCAATTCATCAACACAACGCCAATCCGTTGTGAATCATTACCGTTTATATATATCTATATTTACTAGCATTTGATGATAAATCTCTCACCTCAGGAGCGTAATGGAGGCAGCCGGGGCTTTGATTTAGGGTTTGAGGAAAGCAGTGATTTTCAGTTCAAGGTTTGTTTTTAGATGACTGAGCGCGATACGGTTTTCTTTTCTCCGCAACTCCGCTTCTCGGAAGAGTAAGTTCGTGAAGCCGGTCAGCAGTGATAAGGCGACCTTGAGAGACGCTTGCTGCCGTTCTGAAAGCTGACTTGAGTTTTTAAATGCGGCAGTACGCTGCGGTGTCAAAATTAATTTTTACAGCACAGCAAAATTAGCTGGGTATCTGCATACGACCTTGTGTGGAGGGACGACGCCCACTCGCTTCTTAAGGAGCTAGTCAAGAATGTCTCATGACAGGATGAAAAATTCTAAACGGGTTCTCAAACGTTAAGAACAGATAACATTATTAGTATTATTAAGAAAATGTCTTGATCTGAATGAACGACTCACTGATAAACAATAGATTGAAAACGCTTTAAGAAAGCTTCCTAAAAACCTTAAGAGAAGAGATAAGAAAACTCTTAAGATGAATTTCGGGGAATTAGAAAAATTCTTACCTTTTCCTTGAGTCAGAAAACAAGCAAAAAGCAGACAGGAAGATTTTTTTTTTCTAAAACAGTCTTATAACCATTAGGCACAATTACTATTACCATTGTTTTTTAGTATTATTTATATTACTATTATAGTATTGATTAATAGAATTTGTTCATTTCAGTTTCTATCTCCTTTCTTTCATTTGCATTTTTTGTTTTTTGGCTTTTTTTTCGCCAAGTCAACATTTCTCATTTTTGTAAGTTTGATTTCTAACCTAATATTTCAGACGCTTATATAAATTATATTTATGACATCATCTCAAGTGTATTATTTTATTTTATAGTAATATTTTATTTCAGCTTTACTGCTAAAAAACGATTTTTAACAGCCTTAGTCTTCACTGCTTAAACCCTTTGTAAGTCGCTTTGGACAGAAGCAAAAAACGACAGTGTGAATGTAAAATCAATTATCATTAAAATGAGAAAAATAACCGCTCTTCGTGCAGTAAAGCAGCACATGGCACGTATCCTGCGACACTAATAACTAGTTATTTTAATGCGTTAATATCTCTGTTTAATAGGCTGAACGAAGCTGCATCTTTCCAGACGTCCTTTGAGAATGTTACGTGAGCCTCTGCTTTCTTTACAGGGACAGCTGCGTTGCACGCATTGCTGTTACATAGAGTACAGCGTTCAGAGATTATGTCATTCATAACACTATATCCTCCCTGCCAATGAGAACAGACTTCTTACTACTAGTTCAACCGACTTCAACACACACACGGTTATATAACAGCCCTCCCTGAGTCATGACAAGAATGAGGGCATGTACCTCAGCAGCACCCTGAGTGAATTACTGTGTGTGTGTGTGTGTGCCATAAAACAACCTACAGTACTAACATTTATCTTAGAATCCATCAGTGCAATAAAACACGGGCTGGGAGTCGGATCCGCTGAAGATCACAGAGGACTGCAACACGAGTCAGCTGGACTGATATCCTCTAGACGGTTCACGCTCACGCGCACGCATCTTAAAAGACACCTAAAGACAACTAAGAGCCGGATTTCAATCCATCAGACTATGCAGACTGCAAAATAATTTTTTTAAAGATATTTGTAACTGCAAACATTTCAAGTGTGACAATCAACGCAATCCTTAAAAAAAATGTATGCTGTGGACAGAATTTCCAATAGAATTTCTGCAGAATTTGAGAATCAATTTAGAGCAAAGAAATATTCACACAAAGATTCTGAAAAAAAAAGTTAGTTCCAAAATTCCATTAGAATTTATGAATTTCAGAAAAATTAAATTTTTTTTGCTTTTTATATACACATACATATATATATGTGTGTGTGTGTGTGTGTGTGTGTGTGTGTGTGTATATATATATATACATAATATAAATACAGTATATAATTACAGTATATATAGTATTCTGGAAAGGTGTACTTGGTGTACCTCTTTGGCACGGGATTCTAGAAAAGCCTACAGTTTTTTTTTTTCATGATGGTGGGGGTATTTATTGATTATAAGTGTTGTTTTTAAAACAGAAAGAAATTAAATAATATTTATGGGGGGTATTTTATTGATTAAATTGTTAGTTTTAAAACATAATTTTTTTATATTTATTGGGGTTATTTATTGATTATAATTGTTATTTTAAAACATAAAAAATGTAATAATATATTGGGGGTATTATAATCATATCTTCATAGACATTACCGTGACAAGTGAAAAAGCGTGCTCTAAAAAAGCATGATGCGTAAAACGCGTGTAGCGACGGAGTTTACTCACTCATTCTCCAGGAGGGTCATACACACGACCTCTCTGACCCCGGGTTGTTGGCTTTCTCGCTGGAGCAGCGCTGCAGGTTCCAGGTGGCCACGCGCACCGCGGGCTTCCCGTCGCGCGCGGCCGCCGGAGGCTCCACGCAGTGCCGCGCGGAGCAGACGAGCGGCGGTCCCCCGAGCGGGGCGTCCGGCTCCTCGCCGCCGCCCCCGAGGGACGTGGGGCTGGGGTGCGCGAGCCCGCCGTTCGTGTTCGTGGAAGGAGTCCTGGAGCGCTCCACGAACACCTGGAAGCGGACGCGGTCCAGCAGAGACGAGTTGATGCTGGGCACCTTGACCAGGTCCTCGATGCTCCGGAACGGACCGTGCGCGGAACGGAACTCCACGATGCTCCGGGCGAGTTTCTCGGTGATGCCGCGGACGCTCATGAGCTGCGGCGGCGTGGCGGTGTTGATGTTGACGCCGGTGCACGGCAGGTGCTCCTGCTCTTTGCGCAGAGACGAGGGCGAGTGATTAGACGAGCTGTTCTTGCTCGACACGCAGATCTCCAGTTTAACAGCCTCTAGTTTGGTGGCGCCGACCCCGCTGACCAGCGCCAGGTCCTCCACCTTCTTGAATCCGCCGATGCATTCGCGGTACTCCACGATGTTGTGAGCCACCCCGCGGTTCACGCCCGGGAGAGTCATGAGCTCCTCCTCGGTGGCGGTGTTGATGTTCAGCCGCTCCTGGTTCACCAGGATGTGGCTGAAGTTGCACGCCGCGCTGAACTTGCGCTTGCCCTGAAACAAATCCGTGGGGTCCTTGGGAATGGACCGGTGGCACCCGAGATTCCCACCCATGTGTCCCGGTGAATCAGTTCGCGAACCGAGAACGAAAGCCGCTGCGCAGTGCGCGTGGAAGACCCCGCGCGCACATAGACCAGTCGTGATACTTCAGCTAATCTAAACCCGCTCGTTAAACGCGGGTCGTCGTGATCTCTTATCTCCGTCGGTTCGGGCAAAATCCGCCGCGTTTTCTCAGCCTCGGAGCAGAGGCGTCCATATCAACGCGCTTCCAGACAGAACTGAACTGAAGTGAACTCTAGCGCGGGTTCTGTGTCGAGGGAGGCTATCCGAATCTTTCCTTCGAGCCGACTCTTTTTAATGACTCGTTCGAATCAATTCACTAAGCGTTCCTGAAGGAAGGTAATAGCCAGCAATACACAGTTTAGGGCAGTTTTTATGCAAAAAATCATTAGGATATTAGTTCCATTAAGATATTTAGTACATTTCTTACCGTAAATATATCAAAACTTAATTTCTGATTAGTAATAGGTTTAGTAGTAATACATTTGGACAACTTTAAAGGCGATTTTATCAGTATTTTTTATTTTTTATCAGTATTTTTATTGCCATATCCTAAGAAACCAAAGGCCTGTATCAGTGCAGTCTAAAGCTTATTAATTTGGCTTTTTTTATAACAGAATTGACT
Source organism: Puntigrus tetrazona (assembly GCF_018831695.1). Taxonomy (NCBI): domain Eukaryota; kingdom Metazoa; phylum Chordata; class Actinopteri; order Cypriniformes; family Cyprinidae; genus Puntigrus; species Puntigrus tetrazona. The sequence continues at coordinate 4,780,951 of NC_056717.1, read as the reverse complement.
GGTTTTGTGGTCCGGGGTCACGTGCGTCAAGACATAACCTTCTTAATTACTAAACACAAAATTAAATCTATTTTATACAACTGGATCGAAAACATAGTAATAACATGCAAACATATTACGCGCAAAAAAAAAACGCACAGGAAAATATGTTAACTTTTAAATGACAACTGAAACGAACCGAGCGGTTCGAAGGAGTCGACTCTCAGACGAATCGGACTTGGCTATTTCACAGCACTAATCAAACGGCCTTGGCGTCCAGTCGAAGGGGGCGTGGCCTCCTGTCATTATTGGCCATTGCCTGCGGACTCTCCCAATACCACACTTGATAGAGACACGAAGCTATTGTGATCTTCTTCCCTAATGAACATTTTGTTCCCATTTACTGATGCATGAACTAATAGCAGGGTAACAGTAAAGAGCGTGAGCTCAAATGTCTTTTGAAAGGTCTGCTGCTTTTAATTTATAGAGTACCGTTTAAACATTGAATGAGAAATTCTGTGTGGCATAAATTATTCTGTTTTGTTGTTCTAAAAGTGGTTTTTACAGATATTTGGTTTCTATAGACATAAATACAAATCACACTGGAACCGTTTCTCGTTAAAGACTACTTTTAAAAAGCCTGGCCTCAACTCTGCTACGTTTTTTTTTTCTTTCTTTCAATTATAACCCTGAATAGCTCGTGCAAGTGTGTCAGGAGAGATGAGGACACGTTTATATAACTCTAAACCTCGTGTCAAAGTAATTATCGCGCCGTCGATTCAATGCCATTAAATGAATGCCAGATGATTCATCCTGGGTTTGATTGGAGCTAACAGAAGAAGATAAAATCTCCCTCAAGATTCAAAATAAGTTCTTATCAGGGACATTTAGCTGTTTAAAGTAAAACTAAACAAAGTCCAATCATTTATGACTAAAACGCTATCAAATAATTGCTGTATTAATTACTGCGCGTTGACTTTCATGCGTTCACTTCACAGATCTGGTTTTGTCTATGTGGACTAGTTAAAGGAAACCTCCACTTTTTTTTTTTTGAAATAAGCTCATTCCCCAAATCCCCCAGAAGTCAATGAGTTGAGTTTTACAGTTTATGAAGCCATTCAGCCGATCTCCGGGTCTGGCCATAGCACTGTTAGCATAGCTTAGCATAGATCATTGAATCCGATTAGACCAGTAGCATCAGGTTCAAAAACGACCAGAGTGTTTTGATACCTGTCTGGTTTAAAACCTGTCTCTTCTGTAGTTATATCGTGCACTAAGACTGGCGGAAAAATGAAAAGTTAGGCTTCCTAGGTCGGACTGTACTCTCATTCTGGAGAAGTTCGCTGTCGTACCGTGCCGCGTGATGCCGCAGCAAACGTCTTTGATTATTACTCCTGTTTATAATGTCAGAATGAACATCTTCGTAAAAAAACGAATCAGTGTTAGGTTCAGTGACTCATTCAATGACTCGCTTATCAAAACAGGTAACGTTTCACCGTCTCCTGGGGTAAGAGTGTGAGCTGCTACAGAACAATCCCCAGTACATGATAGATGAAGGTTTGGGGAGAAGATTGGCTTGGTTTGAATGAATGACGTTAATCAGCGGACACAGAGCAAGCTTCACACGAGAACTGAGATGATTAAAAGATCGTAACACACAAGATACTGAATGTAAAATGAAAACGATGATCAAATCAAAGGCTGCGAACTCATTCAGTTATTATAGAGCTCCTTATCCAGTGTTTTCAGCATCTCAGCAGTTTTTCTGAATATTTTGAATTAGATTTTTTTTAGAAGAATAAAAAGAGACGTTCAACCAACTTAAGAGTTAATCTCAACCACTATATATATATATATATATATATATATATATATATATATATATATATATATATATATTTCATTTTAATTTTGAGCTTTAGTAATGTTGCTGTTTTTATCACTCACCCATATGATTTTTATTTTAACTTTTCATTTTAGTTTATTTAGTTTTAGTTATATAACTACTTTAACTTGAGGAAATGATATCTTGGCAACTAGCTTAAAGTATTTATTTATTTATCTAAACATTTAATTAATTGTTTTAGTTTATTTACAATTTTTTATTTCTGCGTTATTTTAGTTAATATAATTTTTTGTTCATTTAATATAATTACATTTGCTTTTATTTCAATTTATTTAATTTTTTGTTAATGATAAATTAAAAGACGTTTAAAAGTGAATTAAAGACGCAAATAGAAGTAAAATAGCGTAAAACAAAACTATTATTATAATGATTTTTTTCCGTTTGTACAGTGCAATCGAAAATATTGCACAGTACTATATCAGTCTTCTTTTTTTATATTTACACTATAAATAACGAAAAAGATGTTACGTTTGTAAACCTCTGTCCTAGACGGCTGTTTGTCGACAGCAAGCGTTTGCCGTCTGCTTGTAGACTTCCAAGTGTACTTGAGGTTCAGAGTATTGCACAGCTAAAAGACGTTCTCAAAAGAAGCTCTCAGTGCAGCCCAAGATATCACACACACACACACACACACACACACACACACACACACACACACACACACACACACACACACACACACACACACACACACACACACACACACACACACACACACACACACACACACACACACACACACACACACACACACACACACACACACACACACACACACACACACACACACACACACACACACACACACACACACACACACACACACACACACACACACACACACACACACACACACACACACACACACACACACACACACTCACACACACACTCACACACTACACACTACACACTACACACACACACACACACACTCACACACACTATAATTTGAGTTCAGCGGGTTCAGGCACAAGTGAAATGAATGTAAGAGGGTGATGTAATTATATTTCTTGGTAACAAAAGGGCTGTATCCATGGCGAGAGACTGCAGGTGGTGCAACCTAATTCAGACAAATCACTCCCGCTTTTTTACCCCGAGTTTTGAAGTTGATATGCTAATAAATCGATCCGATGCATGAGCGCTGATGAGTCTAGAGTCACGGCGCCGCGAGCCCGATGGGAATGAGGTCATTGTTAAAGCAGGATTGTGCGTCCTGCTCAGTCAGATGTCACGGTACGGCTTTGTGTTTGGCAGGACGTGTCCAGCTCTGGCATCAAATCAAGAGCGTTGTGTTGGTTACATAAGAGCGTCGAGGGACCCTATTAACAAACTCTCACACACCAGAGGCAAGCAGGGGTCACTAAATGATAGCGTTTGCATCCGTGTAGATGATTAAAACGCCGTCCGGGGGTCGTTCTCAGGACATTTATCAGTTGATGCATTCGAAACCTTTGACCTTTGGTTACAGGAACGCATGTTTACTTTGCCCCCTCCCCAGATGTTTATATCAAGGCACACTAAAACAGAATGATCCTCAGTTTACCAGCACATGCAAATCATATGTATATGAATTACAAACATACTGTCCTGAGGCCGGTTTGGTACGAAACACACACACACACACACACACACACACACACACACATCCCAGAACAAAGCAAAAGAACAGGCAACAACAAAACAACAAACGAGCAATTAAACACAGCGTGCAAAACAACTGAACAAAAAGCTCACTAAAAACTAAAACACACCACAAAACATACATGCATGTTAAGATACATACATAAAGAGCAGACAAGAAAACAAAACAACAAATTAAACAAAAATCATAAATAAAAGAGTACACAATAAAACTAATCTAAACAAACAAAAAGCATAAACAACAAACATAAAAGCACAAAATCGGTCATGTAAACAAACTAAAACCACAACTAAAAAAAGTACACAATAAAACAAATATAAAGAAACAAAAAAACAAAAAAACAAACATAAAAAGACAAAATCAATCATATAAACAAACACAAACAAAAACACTAACAAAATCATAAAAATCAACAACATCATAAACAAACAAAAACCACAACAATAAAAAGAAACACAATAAAACAAATATAAACAAACAAAAAGCATAAATAAACATAAAAACACAAAATCAATCACGTAAACAAACACAAGCCACAACTAAAAAGTACACAATAAAACAAATATAAACAAAGAAAAAGCATTAAAAAAAAAATCAAAAACACGACATCATAGAAACAAACGAAAACAACAACAAAAA
>NC_056717.1:4769282-4771782 GCF_018831695.1 Puntigrus tetrazona | reverse complement strand
TCTTTTAGGACTAAATAAACACAACCTTTATTACTTCATGACTTTCACAGGCAAGGTTTAAGACTAAACTGTAAACCTGAGGGAAACTCGCACTGACCGATCTTTGTTTTGTCTTAGGACGCACACCGGTAATGCTTTTTCCTAAAGCACGTTTATAAAAACACGGATTAAGCTAAGCCTGATGCAATGCATTCTGGGCTTTCCTCCTCCATAAAGGAAGCAGCGCTCAGGTGTGCCTCCGTACCTGGAAGCGTCCAGTTTCTGCTGCTCCAGCATGCGTTGCTGGGCCTCCCAGCTGACCTTCTCCTCCTCGAACTGACGTCTCTTCTCCTCCAGCTCCTTGTGCTGGGCCTCCAGGTTCTTCTTCATCTGTTCGTGACGCCGCTGCAGCTGAACAGACCAAACACACACCGGCACGGTCAACTCAGGCCCCCCAACAAACATGGACCTCAGAAACCACTGCTGCCGGTACCTCTGTCTCAGAGTCTTTGAGTTTCTGGATCTTCTCCTTGACCTTCATCTCAAACACCTGCTCCATCTCCATCTCCATCTTCTTCATCTTCGTCACATGGTCTCTCCTCTCCTCCTCCATCTGTGCCAGAGGGCTCCTGTACACACACAGACACACACACACACACACACACACACACGCATCGCACAACACACACACCCATTAGACTCTGAGAGCCTGACTGAGAGGAACAGAGCAGTAGGGAAGAGAGGAGCCTGATGGGAAGACTTGAGGACCCAGTGAGTTAGTAAGCCGCACTGTGTTAGATCAACACCGCTCACATGACACGCAGCCAAACACTTTACAAAGAGATCATCTGGAGCTGAAAGCTTGTACACACCTGATGAGAAGATACAGACCGGAGCACAGGTCGCAAAAGGTCACAAACAAGCAGATCGTTTTTAAAAGTGTTCACGGCCAAAGCTGCTCATTTTCATTACATGGATATGAACTGTATTTGTGATACTGCGATTAAATCCCATCCAAAATATACGTTTTTTTGTGTAGAAAGAAAGCAAAAACAAGTAGCAACTCAAATCGCCTAGGGGTGCGGTTTCATTAAACCAGCTCACTAAATAAGCCAGGCTTGTTTCAGTTATTTCGAACCGAATCCACTGGTGAGAAGTCAGGCTAACTGAAATAAACCTGGCTTATTTGCTGAACTTGTTTTACGAAACAGGCCCCCGCTCTCCACAAAACAAGAAAACGAAGCAACTAAAAATAAAGCAAAAATGATCTACTCATTAAAAAAAAAAAAAAAGAAACATTTGGTAAGATTCTGTGTGAAAGCGTTCATAAGGACACAACACGTGGCGGTACGTACAAGCTTTTTCTCCTCTCAGGCAGCGTCCAAAATATTTTACCTTGAACACGTCCTGAGTTGCCTAACTTCTTAAGAAAGTCCTCCAGCTAACAGAAAGCGAGATAAACATCTTTAATCTGACTAAAGAGCAAAGGACATCTGAGGTAATGAGCTACAGAACAGCGGTTTGACGGTGATCCTACAGGAAGCTGGACACACACACACACACACACACACACACACAGTCTGAGCAGGACGCCCGACTCAGACCACGAACAGACGAGGAGAAAGAGGGGAAAACAGAGCAGGAGAGAGAGAGGACCAGACAAATGTGAACTTGAGCGCGACACTTACATGCCTTCAACTGTGTCAGATCTAAAAATCAAAAAACACACACACGCTTAGCATGCTCACAGTGCATCATGTGTTAGAAATAAAACATTGTTAGCAGCTGAATGGTGTGGCCCTATGCGTGACGGTGGAAGTGAACGGGCGTTAGCGAGCGTTTGGGCCGTGTCTGAGGGTTAGTGAGCGACGACGAACCGCTGAGGCCGTTAGGAAGCCTGGCGTGTATCGCTGCTCTGACTTTAGCATCATTAGCATGTGTGACCCAGGTCGAGCCGTCTTTACACGCTGATCCTTTATCGGCACAACACAACCACAGATCTCTGCTTCACGTACAATAAACGGACATCAGTGACCGCGTCGCTCGTGTTTGTGTACACCTGAAGGAAGGCTTGTATCGGTGACAGACACTCACTTTGTGAGCTGGCCTTTGGTCTTGTTGTTGTCGACGCCGTTGTAAGTGACAGCGGCCAGTTTCCTGCTGCGGTAGTTCTCGTAATGGACGTTGTTGGTCACGTCCTTCAAGTCCTGCATGTGGGTTCTGTGATCGACGATCATAAATCACAGATTTACATTCAAGACATTTAAAATGCTACAAAAGATGAATGCCGGGCCTTCTATTTATTATGACTTCACAAAAATAACTTTAGCACTAACAGTAACAACTGAGCAGCAAATCAGTATGATTTATGAAGAATCATGTGACACTGAAGACTGGACTAATGATGCTGAAAATACAGGAATAGATTACATTTCAAAATACATTAAAATCGAAATCGACTTTAAACTTAAAAAATATTTCACAATATTGATATATTTCTGATCAGACGAATGCTTCCTTG